>NC_044647.1:0-15287 GCF_943734635.1 Anopheles cruzii | reverse complement strand
TAAAATAGATTTATATAAATTATTAATTAATTATAAGCATAATTAATTAAATATATATTATATATATAAATATAAAATTTTATATATATATATATTATATATTAATATATTTAATTTATAAATAAATATTATTTATTTATATATTATTTTATTCTAGTTAAAAATTTTTATTTATATTTTATTTTACATGTAAATTTATGTAAGAATTATTATTAATTTTAAAAATTAATAAATATAATTTTATTCGCAGTAATTAATATTAATAATAAAAGCAATTTTGAATTAATAATAATATATAGTATTGGTAAAATTTGTGCCAGCTACTGCGGTTATACAAATGATGCAAATAAAAATTTTTAGTATTAGTTAAATGAATATTTATTTTAATTTTTTTTTAAATTTATTAGGTGAAATTTTTAAATTTATTTATAATTAATTTAATTTTTAATTTAAGCTATAAAAATTTTATTATAAACTAGGATTAGATACCCTATTATTAAAATTAAATAATTATTATACTTAAGTAGTATTAGTTATATTCTTAAAATTTAAAGAATTTGGCGGTGTTTTAGTCTATTTAGAGGAATCTGTTCTGTAATTGATAATCCACATTGGACCTTACTTAATTTTGTTTTCAATTTGTATATCATCGTCATCAGAATATATTATAAGATTAATAAATTTCTTAATATTAAAATAAATAAAATGTCAGATCAAGGTGCAGTTTATGGTTAAGTAGAAATGGATTACAATAAATTTATTTAAATGGATTATTTTTTGAAAATGATAAAAATATGAAAGTGGATTTAATAGTAATATAAAATAGATTATTTATATGATTATAGCTCTAAAACATGCACACATCGCCCGTCGCTCTCATTTTTAAAATGAGATAAGTCGTAACATAGTAGATGTACTGGAAAGTGTATCTAGATTGACAATTTAAAGCTTAATGAGTAAAGTATTTCATTTACATTGAAAAGAAATTTGTGCAATTCAATTTAAATTGATTTTTTTTTTTTTATTAATTATTTTTTTTTATAAATTTAATAATAAAATTAATTTTAATATTAAGTGTTTTAGTAATTTTTAATGAATTAATAATTTTAATTATAGTTTAATAGTATTTTAAAAGAATATTGAAATAAATTGAAAAATTTTTATTTTTAAAGAAAATTTTATTTATTGTACCTTGTGTATCAGGGTTTATTAAATAATTAATTATTATATTAATTTTTCTCGAATTTTAAAGATTTAATTAATATATAAAAGTTATTGTGAAATAATTATTTTTAATATTTAATTAGAAATGAAATGTTAATCGTTTTAAAATATATCTAGTTTTTTAAGAAATAAATTTAATTTAGTTTAATTATTTTATTTAATTAATTATTTAAATTAAATAAATAATTAAAATAATATTTTAAGGGATAAGCTTTAAAATAAATTTTTAAATTTTTAATAATTAAAAAAATAATTGTAAGCTTAAAAATAGTTATTATTAATAAATTTGTTATAATTTATTTTTTATTTAAAATTATTTATTTTAAATTAAATTTTTTATTAAAATATAATATTTAATTAAAAAATATTAAAAATTATGATAAAATTAGTATATAAATTTTTATATGATAATTAAATTGAAAGGTTTTTATGAAGAATTCGGCAAATTTAATATATTCACCTGTTTAACAAAAACATGTCTTTTTGTATTTTATTTAAAGTCTAACCTGCCCACTGAAATTTAAAGGGCCGCGGTATTTTGACCGTGCGAAGGTAGCATAATCAATAGTTTTTTAATTGAAGGCTAGTATGAATGGTTGAATGAGATATATACTGTTTTTTAAAAATTTTATTAGAATTTTATTTTTTAATTAAAAAGTTAAAATAAAATTAAAAGACGAGAAGACCCTATAGATCTTTATTTTTATAAATTATAAATTATAAAGAATTTAAAAATTTTTATTTTTAATAAAATTTTATTGGGGTGATATTAAAATTTAATAAACTTTTATTTATTTTTTACATTGATTTATGAAACTAAGATCCTGTTTTATGGATTAAAAAATTAAGTTACCTTAGGGATAACAGCGTAATTTTTTTAGAGAGTTCTTATCGATAAAAAAGATTGCGACCTCGATGTTGGATTAAGAGTTATTTTTAGGTGTAGAAGTTTAAAGTTTAGGTCTGTTCGACCTTTTGATTCTTACATGATCTGAGTTCAAACCGGCGTAAGCCAGGTTGGTTTCTATCTTTAATAAATTATTATATTGTAGTACGAAAGGACCTAATATATAAAATATAATTTTATTGAAATTGAAAATTATTAATATTATTTACTATTTTGGCAGAATAATGCAATAAATTTAGAAAAAAAGGATTTTTTACTATTTTGGCAGAATAATGCAATAAATTTAGAATTTATAAATATAATTTTTAATTATAAATAGTATTTTTTTTTTTTTTTTTTTTTTTTTTTTTTTTGTTTTATATAGATTTATTATTATCACTAATTGGAAGTTTATTATTAGTTATTGGAGTAATAGTTGGAGTAGCTTTTTTAACTTTATTAGAACGTAAAGTTTTGGGGTATATTCAAATTCGTAAAGGGCCTAATAAAGTAGGGTTTAACGGGTTATTACAACCTTTTAGTGATGCTGTGAAATTATTTAGTAAGGAACAAACTTATCCTTTAGTTTCTAATTATATTTCTTATTATTTTTCTCCTATTTTTTCTTTATTTTTATCTTTATTAATTTGAATATGTATTCCTTATTTAATTAAATTATATTCTTTTAATTTAGGTATTTTATTTTTTTTATGTTGTACAAGTTTAGGGGTTTATACTGTTATAATCGCTGGGTGATCTTCTAATTCAAATTATGCGTTATTAGGGGGACTTCGGGCAGTTGCTCAAACAATTTCTTATGAAGTTAGTTTAGCATTAATTTTATTAAGTTTTATTTTTTTAATTGGTAATTATAATTTTTTGAGATTTTTTAATTATCAGTTTAATAATTGATTTATTTTTTTTTGTTTTCCTTTAGGATTAGTTTGATTAGCTTCTTGTTTAGCGGAAACTAATCGAACTCCTTTTGATTTTGCAGAAGGAGAGTCAGAATTAGTTTCTGGATTTAATGTTGAATATAGAAGAGGAGGATTTGCTTTAATTTTTTTAGCTGAGTATTCTAGAATTTTATTTATAAGAATATTGTTTGTTGTAATTTTTTTAGGTGCAGATATTTATAGATTAATATTTTTTTTAAAATTAAGATTTATTTCTTTTGTTTTTATTTGAGTTCGAGGGACTTTACCTCGTTTTCGATATGATAAATTAATATATTTAGCTTGAAAAAGATTTTTGCCTTTTTCATTAAATTATTTGTTTTTTTTTATTGGAATTAAAATTTTTTTTATTTCTTTATTATTTTAATTTTTTTTTTTTTTTTTTTTTTTTTTAAATTAATAGAAGATTTGACTTCTTTCTTATGTTTTCAAGACATATGCTATAAAAGCTTATTAATTTTTTTTTTTAATTTAATAATTTATCTCAAAATTTGGCTACTATTGGATTAATTAAAAAATATGAAAAATATAAAACAGTTAAAATTTGTCCAGTTAAAACATAAGGGTCTTCTACTGGTCGGGCTCCAATTCATGTTAATAATGAAGCTACAATTACTATGTTTCAAAATAGAATTTGGTTTAAAGGATAAAATTGTAACCCTCGGAATTTACTTTGATGTGTAAAAGGTAAAATTAATAAAATTGCAATAGATAAAACTAAAGCAATTACTCCTCCTAGTTTATTAGGAATTGATCGTAAAATAGCGTATGCAAATAAAAAATATCATTCAGGTTGAATATGAACAGGGGTTACTAAAGGGTTAGCTGGAATAAAATTTTCTGGGTCTATTAATAAATAATTGAATTTTCAAATAAAAGCTAATAAAATTCATAAAAAAATAATAAATCCAAAAATATCCTTATAAATAAAATATGGATGAAATGGAATTTTGTCTACATTACTATTTAATCCTAATGGGTTATTTGATCCTGTTTGATGAAGAAATAATAAATGAATTATTATTAAAGCTAAAATAATAAAAGGAAAAATAAAATGAAAAGTAAAAAATCGTGTTAATGTAGCGTTATCTACAGCAAATCCTCCTCAAATTCATTGGACTAAGTCTATTCCTAGGTATGGAACTGCTGATAATAAATTTGTAATTACTGTTGCTCCTCAAAAAGATATTTGTCCTCAAGGTAATACGTAACCTAAAAATCCAGTTGCTATAGTTAAAAATAAAATAATAACTCCTGTATTTCATGTTATATGGTATAAATATGATTCGTAATATACTCCTCGTCCAACATGAATAAATAAACAAGCAAAAAAAAAAGAAGCTCCATTAGCATGGCAAATTCGTAAAAATCAACCATTATTTACATCTCGACAAATATGATTTACTCTATTAAAAGCTGTTTCAATGTCTGCGGCATAATGTATAGCTAAAAATAAACCAGTTAAAATTTGAAGTATTAAACATAATCCTAATAATGAACCAAAATTTCATCAAGCTGAAATATTTGAAGGAGCAGGAAGATCTACAAGAGCATTATTTACAATTTGAATTAAAGGGTGAGTTTTTCGAATTGGTTTATTCATTTTTTTTTTTTTTTTTTTTTTTTTTTAGTTTATAGGTCGTAATGGTCCGTAAAATTTTTTTGTAATTTTTACTGTTACTAATAATGTTAAAAATAAATAATTAATTAATAATAAAGTAATTATATTAATTGGGAAATTGTATATTTTATTTAAAGATAATATATTTTCATTGATTAAATTATTAAAATTTAAAATTTTTTCTATTTCTAAATTTGTAATAAATTGTTCGATTAAAGTTTTATCTAAAAATAAAAAAATTATTATAAAAAATATAAAGATTATAAATCTTATTAAAGATAATCTGAAAGATATATTAAATATTTCATTTGAAGATAAAGAAGTAACATAAATAAATAAAATTAATATTCCACCTAAAAAAATTAAAAATAAAATGTAAGAAAATCAAAAAGTTTTCACATAGATTCCTGTTAATAGGCACGTTAAAAAGGTTTGAATTAATAATATTAATCCTATAGATAAGGGGTGACTTATTTGTATAAAAATAAAGCTTATAATTAAACAAGTAGATATAATAATTAATTTTATTTTTTCAAGAAATAGTTTTATTTAAAATATTAATTTTGGGAATTAATGATAAAGAAGTTTCTTTTTTCTTGAAGTTTAAAAAGATTTAATCTTATTTTTAGTTTACAAGACTAATGTTTTTGTTAAACTATTTAAACTTTTTTTTTTTTTTTTTTTTTTTTTTTTTTTTTTTTTTTTTTATGTCAAATTTTTTATTATATTATTTTATAATAATTATATTTTTATTTGGGTGTATAGTTTTTGTTTCTAATCGAAAACATTTATTATCTGTTTTATTAAGTTTAGAATTTATAGTTTTAAGTCTTTTTATTTTTTTTTTTTTTTATTTAAATTTTATAGGATTTGAAAGCTATTTTAGAATATTTTTTTTAACTTTTTGTGTATGTGAAGGAGTTCTTGGTTTATCAATTTTAGTTTCTATAATTCGTACTCATGGTAATGATTATTTTCAAAGTTTTTCTGTTCTTCAATGTTAATGTTAAAGTTTGTTTTTATATTAGTAATTATTTTTTTCTTTTCTTTTTTAGAACGATTTTATTGAATGGTACAAAATTTAATTTTTTTAGTTGGATTTTTGTTTATAATTAAAATTAATTTTTTGAGTTATTTTACTTATATTAGTTATATGTTTGGATTGGATATAATTTCTTATGGATTAATTTTATTAAGCTTTTGAATTTGTGGATTAATATTAATAGCTAGAGAAAAAATTTATTTATTAAATAATTACAAAAATTTTTTTGTTTTTATGTTAATAATGTTATTGATAATGTTGTTATTAACATTTAGTTCAATAAGAATATTTATATTTTATTTATTTTTTGAAGCTAGTTTAATTCCTACTTTATTTTTAATTTTAGGATGAGGGTACCAGCCTGAACGTTTACAAGCGGGTATTTATTTATTATTTTATACTTTATTGGCTTCTTTACCTTTATTAATTGGAATTTTTTATATTTTAAACTTTAATAATACATTATCTTTTAATTTATTAATTAATGTTAGTTTTTTGAATATAAATTTATTATATTTATGTTTAATTTTTGCATTTTTAGTTAAAATGCCAATATTTTTAGTTCATTTATGACTGCCTAAGGCTCATGTTGAAGCTCCTGTTTCTGGGTCAATAATTTTAGCTGGGGTATTATTAAAGTTAGGAGGATATGGATTATTACGAATATTTTCATTATTACAAATTTCTGGAGTTAAGTATAATTATTGATTTATTAGAATTAGTTTAGTTGGAGGAGTTTTAATTAGATTAATTTGTTTGCGTCAAACAGATTTAAAGGCATTAATTGCTTATTCTTCTGTTGCTCATATAGGAATTGTTTTAAGAGGTTTATTAACTTTAACTTATTGAGGATTAACAGGGTCTTATGCATTAATAATTGCTCACGGGTTATGTTCTTCTGGGTTATTTTGTTTAGCTAATATTTCTTATGAACGAATAGGAAGACGAAGATTGTTAATTAATAAGGGGTTATTAAATTTTATGCCTTCTCTTAGATTATGATGATTTTTGTTATGTTCTGGTAATATGGCGGCACCTCCAACTTTAAATTTATTAGGAGAAATTTCTTTATTAAATAGAATTGTTAGATGGTCATGAGTTACAATAATTATATTATCTTTTTTATCTTTTTTTAGAGCTGCTTATTCTTTATATTTATTTGCTTATAGTCAACATGGAAAAATTTATTCTGGGAATTTTTTTTTTTCAGTAGGAAATGTTCGAGAATTTTTATTATTAATATTACATTGATTACCTTTAAATTTATTAATTTTAAAAAGAAATTTTTGTATATTATGAATTTAATTTTTTTTTTTTTTTTTTTTTTTTTTTTATTTAAATAGTTTAAAAAAAATATTGATTTGTGGTGTCAATGATATGAAATTTTCATTTTAGATCTTTTTTTTTTTTATCGTGAATAACTTAGTTAATTATTGTAAAAATAGTTTTTATATTTTAATTTTTATTAGAATTTCTTTATTTTTTTTTAGTTTAAAATTTTTATTTAATGATTTAATTTATTTTATTGAATGAGAAATTTTAACAATACAATCTATGTCAATTGTAATAACATTTTTATTTGATTGAATGAGTTTAATATTTATATCTTTTGTTTTATTAATTTCTTCTTTAGTTATTTTTTATAGAAATCAATATATGGAAGAAGACTATAATATTAATCGGTTTATTTTATTAGTATTAATATTTGTTATATCAATAATAATATTAATTATTAGTCCTAATTTAATTAGAATTTTATTAGGATGAGATGGATTAGGATTAGTTTCTTATTGTTTAGTTATTTATTTTCAAAATGTTAAATCTTATAATGCTGGGATATTAACTGCTTTGTCTAATCGAATTGGAGACGTAGCTTTATTATTAACAATTGCTTGAATATTAAATTATGGAAGTTGAAATTATATTTTTTATTTAGATTTAATAGGGAAAAATATAGAAATAATAATTATTGGAGGGTTAGTGATATTAGCCGCCATAACTAAAAGAGCTCAAATTCCTTTTTCTTCTTGGTTACCTGCTGCAATAGCTGCTCCTACCCCTGTTTCCGCTTTAGTGCATTCATCAACATTAGTTACAGCTGGGGTTTATTTATTAATTCGATTTAATATTTTATTAGTTAATTGATGAATAGGTCAATTTCTTTTATTAGTCTCTGGGTTAACAATATTTATAGCAGGATTAGGAGCAAATTTTGAATTTGATTTAAAAAAAATTATTGCTTTATCAACTTTAAGACAATTAGGACTAATAATAAGAATTTTATCTATAGGATATTATAATTTAGCTTTTTTTCATTTATTAACTCATGCTTTATTTAAAGCTTTATTATTTATATGTGCAGGATCTATTATTCATAATATAAAAAATTCTCAAGATATTCGAATAATAGGAAGACTAAGAATAAGAATGCCTTTAACGTGTAGTTGTTTTAATGTGGCTAATTTAGCGTTGTGTGGGATGCCTTTTTTGGCTGGATTTTATTCTAAAGATTTAATTTTAGAAATAGTAAGTTTATCTTATTTAAATTCTTTTTCTTTTTTTCTTTTTTTTTTTAGAACAGGATTAACTGTATGTTATTCATTTCGTTTAGTTTATTATTCAATAACTGGAGATTTTAATAGAAGAGTTTTACATCCTTTAAATGACAAGGGATGAACTATAATTTTTAGAATTTTTTTTTTAATAATTATAGCAATTATTGGAGGATCAATATTAAGATGATTAATATTTTTTAATCCAGCAATGATTTGTTTACCTTTAATTTTAAAAATATTAACTTTATTAGTTTGTATTTTAGGAGGAGTTATAGGGTATATTTTAAGAAACGTTAAATTATTTTTTATAAATAAATCTTTATATTATTATAATTTTGTTTGTTTTGTTGGGTCTATATGATTTATACCAATTATTTCTACTATTGGAGTAATTAATTATCCATTAAAATTAGGATTATATTCATATAAAAGTTTTGATCAAGGATGAAGAGAATTTTTTGGGGCACAAATATTATATTTTAAATTAAAATCTTATTCTTTATATTTACAAGAATTTCAAAATAATAATTTAAAAATTTATATATTAAGATATATATTATGATTTATTGTATTATTAATGTTAAGTATATTTTTAATTTAATTTTTTTTTTTTTTTTTATTTAAATAGCTTATAAAAAAGAGTATGACATTGAAGATGTTAGGGAGATTGTTAAATCTTTAAATATTTATAAAAAAATAAATTTTTATTTTTACATTGAAAATGTAATGTTTTTGTTAAACTATATAAATTTTTTTTTTTTTTGAAATATGTAGATCAAGAAAAAGCTGCTAACTTTATTCTTTAATGGTTTAATTCCATTTATATTTCTTTAATTGGAATTTTAAGAATTCAATTTTATCATTAACAGTGATATACCTCTTTTTGGTTTCAATTAATAAGGTAAATTGAAATTTCAATACTTTTTAAATGCAAATTAAATGTTATAATTAACTATAACCCTAAAATATGGGTGAATTTCACCTAAAATTAGGCCGAAACTAATTGCAATTTATCGCTTCATATTTTTTTTTTTTTAATTATTTCATTCTAAGGCTCCTTGGTTTCATTCGTGGTAAAGCCCAATTAATAAAATAAAAATAAAAAATAATCTTGTAATTGATCAATTTATTAAATTAGAAGATTTAATGATTATAATTATTGGTAATAATAATGCAATTTCTACGTCAAAAATTAAAAAAATAATTGCAATTAAAAAAAACCGTAAAGAAAAAGGTAATCGTGATGAATTTATTGGGTCAAATCCACATTCAAATGGAGAACATTTTTCTCGGTCTAATAAAGTTTTTTTTGATAATAAAGTAGCTAATATTATTACAACAATAGTAATAATAAAAATAATAATAGTTATTGAAGAAATTAATAATATTATTTATACTAAAATTTTTTAGTCCTTGTGATTGGAAGTCACATATACATAGATATACTTTATAAATTTTTATCTACCTCATCAATAAATAGAAATGTATAAAAATAATCAAACAACATCTACAAAATGTCAGTATCAAGCAGCTGCTTCAAATCCAAAATGATGATTTTTTGAAAAATGATAATTAATATGTCGTAAAAAACAAATTAATAAAAAAGTTGTTCCAATTAAAACATGTAGTCCATGGAATCCTGTTGCTATAAAAAAAGTAGACCCATAAACAGCGTCTGCAATTGAAAAAGGAGCTTCAATATATTCATAAGCTTGAAGAATAGTGAAATAAACTCCTAAAACAATAGTAAAAAATAATCTTTGAGTTGTTTGAGAATGATTTCCTTCCATTAATGCATGGTGAGCTCAAGTTACAGTTACCCCAGAAGCTAATAAAATTGCTGTATTTAATAAAGGAATTTGAAAAGGGTTAAAAGCTAAAATCCCAACTGGAGGTCATGTTATTCCTAATTCGATTGTTGGAGATAGTCTTCTATGAAAAAAAGCTCAAAAAAATGAAATAAAGAAAAAAATTTCAGAAACAATAAATAAAATTATTCCTCATCGTAAACCAATTGTTACAGAATATGTATGTAACCCTTGAAAAGTCCCTTCTCGTGAAATATCCCGTCATCATTGATATATAGTTAATAAGGTGATAATATTTCCTAAAATAAATAAAGTTATTGTATATTGATGAAATCATTGAACTAATCCAGAAACTGTAGTTATAGCCCCGATAGCCCCTGTTAAAGGTCAAGGTCTATAATCTACTAAATGAAAAGAGTGATTTGCGTGTGTTGACATTTTTTTTTTTTAATTAACTTCTCTTGAGTAAAGAGTTCTTAATACAGCAAAAACATATGATTGAATAATAGCAACTGCTGATTCAAGTACAAGTAAAGCAATTTGTGTAATTAAAATTAATGATAAAATGAGGTAATTACTTGCTATTGGTCCTGTGTTTCCTAATAAAGTTATTAATAAATGTCCAGCAATTATATTAGCTGTTAATCGAACAGCTAAAGTTCCTGGTCGAATTACATTACTAATTGTTTCAATACATACCATAAAAGGTATTAATACTGCAGGAGTTCCTTGAGGAACTAAATGAGCAAATATATGTTGAGTATGATTAATTCATCCATATAATATAAAACTTAATCATAATGGGAAAGCTAAAGCTAATGTTAAAGTTAAATGACTTGTACTAGTAAAAATATAAGGAAATAATCCTAAAAAATTATTGAATATAATTAATGTAAACAATGAAATAAACATTAAAGTTCTTCCATTATGCCCAGAAAGACCTAATAATGTCTTAAATTCCTTATGTAAAGTTAATAAAATATTATTTCATATTATTTGAAATCGATTAGGAAGTAATCAATAAGAAAAAGGAATTAAAATTAATCCTAAAAAAGTTCTTAATCAATTTAAAGATAAATTTAAAATAGTTGTTGAAGGGTCAAAAACGGAAAATAAATTAGTTATCATTTTCAATTTAAAGAAGTTGATTGAGTAGTTAAAGATTGAGAAGTTTTTATTGGAGTATATAAAACACAATAGTAATTTAATATATTAAAAATTACTAAAGTAAATGAAAAAATTAAAAATAAAATTAATCAATTAATTGGGGCTATTTGTGGTATTAAAAAATATTAGATTAAACTAATTTTTTTAGTTTGACATACTAAGGTTTTTATGAAACTAATTTTTTTTTTTTTTTTTTTTTCATTAGAAGTAAGTGCTAATTTACTATAATATGATTTAAGAGATCATTACTTGCTTTCAGTCATCTAATGTTTTTTTTTTTAATTTAATTGAGAAGAAACTCATTTAATAAAATAATTTATAGGAACTCTTTCAATTACAATTGGTATAAAACTATGGTTAGCTCCACAAATTTCAGAACATTGTCCAAAAAAAAGACCTGGTCGGTTTATTAAAAAATTAAGTTGGTTTAATCGACCGGGGGTTGCATCAACCTTTACCCCTAAAGATGGAATTGTTCATGAATGAAGAACATCTGTAGCTGTAACTAAAACTCGAATTTGATTATTTATTGGTAAAATAATTCGATTATCAACATCTAATAAACGAAACCCTCTTATTTCTAATTCATTAGTAGGAATTATATAAGAGTCAAATTCTAAATTTAAAAAATCTGAATATTCATAACTTCAATATCATTGGTGTCCTACAGATTTTAAGGTTAATGAAGGAGTATTAATTTCATCTATTAAGTATAATAATCGTAAAGAAGGAAAGGCAATAAATATTAAAATAATAGCTGGTAATACAGTTCAAATAATTTCAATTGTTTGACCATGAAGAAGAAATCGATTAGTAAAATTATTAAATATTAATATTCCTATAATGTAGCTTACTAAAATTGTAATTATTGTTAAAATTAAAAGAGTGTGATCATGAAAAAAATTTAATTGTTCTATTAAAGGAGATGTTCTATCTTGTAATCCTAAATTTGCTCATGTTGCCATTTTTCTAATAAAAGATAAAATCTTTATATATGAAGCTTAAATTCATTGCACTAATCTGCCATATTAGATTTTTTTTTTTTTTAATTAGATGATAAAAACAAAAATTCTGCGTAAGTATGTTCAGCAGGAGGAAGTGTATGATATCATTCAATAGATGAAGATAGTTGTATTGGGAAAGAAGGTGTTCGTTGAGTAATCATTCTTTCTCAAATAATGAATAAAAAATAAATGATTGCAAATAAAGAAATAGTTCTTCCTAAAGAAGAAACAATATTTCAAGCTAAATAACTATCTGGGAAATCTGAATAACGTCGAGGTATTCCGGCTAGCCCTAAAAAATGTTGAGGGAAAAAAGTTAAATTTACTCCAATAAATATTATTGAAAATTGAATTTTTAATCAACTTGGGTTTATTGTTAATCCTGTTAATAAAGGGTATCAATGGACAAATCCAGCTATAATAGCAAACACAGCTCCCATTGATAAAACATAATGAAAATGAGCTACTACATAATAAGTATCATGTAAAACAATATCAATTGATGAGTTAGCTAAAACAACCCCAGTTAATCCTCCAACTGTAAATAAAAAAACAAATCCAAAAGATCATAATATAGCAGGGCTATAAGTAAGTTGTGTTCCATGTAAAGTAGCTAATCATCTAAAAATTTTAATTCCTGTTGGTACAGCAATAATCATAGTGGCTGAAGTAAAATATGCTCGAGTATCTACATCTATTCCAACTGTAAATATATGATGAGCTCATACAATAAATCCTAATAATCCAATAGCTAATATTGCATAAATTATTCCTAAATTTCCAAAAGTTTCCTTCTTTCCTCTTTCTTGAGTAATAATGTGTGAAATTATACCAAATCCTGGTAAAATTAAAATATAAACTTCAGGATGACCAAAAAATCAAAATAAATGTTGGTATAAAATTGGGTCTCCTCCTCCTGCTGGGTCAAAAAATGAAGTATTTAAATTTCGATCAGTTAAAAGTATAGTAATAGCTCCGGCTAAAACAGGTAAAGATAAAAGTAATAAAATTGCAGTAATAACTACTGATCACACAAATAAAGGTATTCGGTCTAATGTAATACCAGGAGATCGCATATTAATAACTGTAGTAATAAAATTTACTGCACCTAAAATTGAAGAAATCCCTGCTAAATGTAAAGAAAAAATTGCTAAATCTACAGAAGCTCCAGCATGGGCAATCCCTGAAGATAAAGGAGGGTATACTGTTCATCCTGTCCCAGCCCCATTTTCTACTATACTTCTTGAAACTAATAGAGTTAAAGAAGGAGGTAATATTCAAAATCTTATATTATTTATTCGAGGGAAAGCTATATCGGGGGCTCCTAATATTAATGGAACTAATCAATTTCCAAATCCTCCAATTATAATAGGTATAACTATAAAAAAAATTATAATAAAAGCATGAGCAGTAACAATAACATTATAAATTTGGTCATCTCCAATAAATGCTCCAGGATGTCCTAATTCTGCTCGTACTAAAATTCTTAATGAAGTTCCAACTATTCCAGCTCAAGCCCCAAAAATAAAATATAAAGTACCAATATCTTTATGATTTGTAGAAAATAATCATTGTCGCAAGATTAAATGGCTGATAATAGGTAATAAATTGTAAATTTATTTATGGGAAAATTTTCTCTTTAATCATTTTAGCTTTATAGTCAATAATGATGTTAGACTGCAATTCTAAAGGAATAATTAAAATTATTAAAGCTTAAGAATTAAATGATTATTACAAATAATTTCAGCTTTGAAGGCTATTAGTTTTATTAACTTAAATTCTTTTTTTTTTTTTTTTATAAAATTAGGTAAATTAATGAAATAATTATTAACCCTATGATAGAAAAAAAATTTATAGTTAAAATAAAAGTTATATTTTTATTGCTAAAGTTATTCATTAACATTCAAGAATTTTTATTGAAATTTAATATAAAAATACTGTAAGAAAGACGAAGGTAAAAATATAAAGTAATTAAAGTTAAACAAACTCTAATAGTTAAAATAAATAATTGATTTATATTAATTAAATTTTGGATAACTAATCATTTTGGTAAAAAGCCTAAAAATGGAGGTAATCCTCCTAAAGATAAAAAATTTAAAAAAATTAATAATTTAATAATTGGATTTATTATACTAATATTAAAAATTTGGTTAAAATAAAATAATTTAAAATTATTGAATAAAATAATAATAGAAAAAGATAAAAAAGAATAGAAGAAAAAATAAGATAATCAAATTAATTCATTATTTATTATTGCTAATAACATTCATCCTAAATGATTAATAGAAGAAAATGCTATTAATTTTCGTAAGGAGGTTTGATTTAATCCTATTAAAGATCCAATTAATATAGATAAAATAATTGATATTATAAAAAAATTGTATATATAATTATAAGAAATTAATATTATAGGAGCTAATTTTTGTCATGTTATTAAAATTAATCCATTAATTCATCTTAATCCTTCTATTACTTCAGGGAATCAAAAATGAAAGGGGGCTGCCCCACTTTTTAATAATAAAGTAGATAAAATTAGAACTTCATTAATTTTATTAATTAAATAAAAATTATTATTATAAAAAAATAGTAATATAATAATTGCAAATAATAAAATTGAAGAAGCAAAAGCTTGAATTAAAAAGTATTTTAATGATCTTTCTGATGTTAATAAATTTTTTTTATTATCATTTATTAGGGGGATAAAAGATAATAAATTAATTTCTAACCCTATTCATGCTCCTAATCAAGAATTTGAAGAAATTGTTATAAAAGTTCCAAAAATTAAAGTAAAAAAAAAAATATTATTAGAAATTTTCTTGATTAAAAAGAAAAGGATTATAACCTTTATAAGTGGGGTATGAACCCAATAGCTTAATTAGCTTATCTTTTTTATATTTTAGTGTACGAAGCACAATAGATTTTGATTCTTTTAGAGATAGTTTAATTCTATTAAATATAATGAATGAAATATTAAATTTCATGATTTACCCTATCAAGGTAATCCTTTTTATCAGGCAATTCATT
>NW_026458944.1:5430-8036 GCF_943734635.1 Anopheles cruzii | reverse complement strand
CGGCAGCAATATCAGGTAACTACCGCTGTGATATTGGTTCAGAGCTTTTTCATATCACACCGGGAGTTCCTTCGATCGCCACCGCCAACGATTACGGAAGTCCCCTCGAGGTCGAGTGGACGGAATCACTGCAATTGGAACACGCACACTCTCACAAGTTGTTGTGTTCGATTCTGTCGATGTACTGGGTCCTTCGTTTAGGACGCGAGTGTTCGGTCTAGTCACTGAGGAAGAATTCCAACAGGACAGCGACTAGTCCGACAATCGCCCCAAACTGTGACGTTCCGTTTCGTGCCGAATTCACACACTGGTTTGCACTCTGATCGAAAGTTCGAACTGAACTGATATCCTTTCGACCGGTGGCACCATGTTAAATACCGTCAGCGACAGTAGATCGTCACTGCGCTACCTAACGTTTAGAATCCCGAGGGCCCGAGAAGAAACCCGTAAACAGGTACGGATTTGCAAGTGGAAAATTTCGGTTGAACCACCAACGTCTACCCCGGAAGGGGCCGTAGACCAGCCAAACCAGCCCTGACACAGAAGGGGCGGGTAGCGCGTCGATCGACCGCGTTTAACGATCGACGACGGGTAATGAGCTAAACGGCCAACCATCTGCCGGCACCCGGTTGTCGAAAGTGATTTTCGATGACCTCCCATTAAAATTCTTCCCAAAACATTCTCCAGCAGGAATAAGCGACAACCGCGGTGGTGCGTGTGTTTTGGCCAATGTTCGGATGGATTGGAGCGCGCTAAAAAGTACCCCGTACCGAAGACCGCAAACTTTGGTTAGTTAATCGTTTTTAACGGTCACTTTGGCAGAGGGTTAACAAAAGAAAGTGCCTTTGCTCTTGTGGCAAAAAACAACCCGCTTGATCGGTGGAAAACCGTTAAATGGGCAACGACTTTGGACCGCGGGTTTGTTTGACCCGTTTCTAATTTAACGGTTTTGTTTTTTCTTCTCACATTTTATGTCCGTTACAATTTATGCCATTCCGTAACACCTTCGATTATTCTATTACCCCGTCTATCTGTAGCATGCGATCGGGAAAAGATTATGTTTTATTAACGATCCCCGACCGCCGGTGGCCAACTGCATCGTAGCAAGCAAATGGAAAATGCACCCGCGACGCTCTAAACGAACGTTCGTGCAGCTCCTTTATCGAATAATCTCCCCGCAAATCGGTGCCAGCGCCCGACAGCCGTAGCACGGCTCTTAATTGGTGGGTTTTTCGCTACTGCAATTTACATTTTGTTTCACTTTAAACTAAACATTATTTCACGCGACCCGCCGTTCCAAGACTCGGATCACGGCGCGGGTCAGCTTCGTGCGCGTTACCCATTACGGTGAAGCAGCGGAAAGCAACATTCCTGTCACGAACGGCGGCCACCGATTGCATGGCCGTAGGCCAAAAATATGAAGCTTCTTGTTACGGTCCATTACTTGTCGTTGTTCCACGCGGTGAACGATCCTCCAGCGATCGCCGGAGGCCTTTTACAACACCGGCACGCCGTCAACTTTCGTGAGGACCCTCGCGTGCTTATTAATCGTAACGTGGTGACACGATTGCGTGGCCCTCAAAAGGGTACGGATGCCTATATCAAGCGCGTATCATGTTTCGGTAATTTAAACTGCTACACAAATGTCGGCCCTGATTTAGGGCGGCACTCGGCCAGCCCGTCCCTGGCGCGACATTTTGCATGCCATTATTGTGATTGTGACAAAACACGTTCTAAACTGGAGCTGATTGTGTAATCAACAGATTGTAAGAAATTATTCTAACTAACCGTAACGACCTGTAATCGATGTTAAACCGAACGATTGTGGTTCCCTAGCATCGAGCAGACTTTGGTAAGATTTCTTCCCTTTTCGTTCCTCATAAATGCAACTTCGGTTGGGAGTTTTTTAGCTACGGCAATTAGCGAAGCTTCTTGGCACGTTATTGGCTTGGCGGGCACGTAGAGAGCAAAACCACACATCGATATTGCAGGGCCACGGTTCGGCCCACGCGTCCCGAAAACATCCAAATTGCCACTTTACTGCAAGTGTCGCCCCGGATGCCACAGTGTCCAGCGCCGTTCGAAAATCAATTACAATCCTCCAGGAGAGCTAGACCGAGTCGGTAATGGAATGTTCGTCTTTTTTCGTTCGCAAACAATCCGTAAGCCCAAAAACCCTTGCCACGTGAACTTAACCCATTCTAGACAAACATTCTTTTTTTCGGCGTGGAAAACAATTTATACCACTTTTGGGTAACTTTCCACTGTCTCTGCGCGTCCCGGGGCATCTGTTGCCTGTGGTCCGAGTCGAAAGGCGCAGCGCTTTGATGTGAAACTTTGGCCAAACTGGTTCTCCGTTGGCTTCTTGATCACTCGAAACTACGTCACTGAACGGCTTTTTTGTTTGGGCGGACACCAATCCGGATCGGGACCGGGTTCGGGTGGTCGTAAAAAGTGCCACAATATGGATCGAACTGGGCGTCGCATTAGTGCGATTGGCGAATTCTTGACCGGCTCCACGGCCACGACATGAAGAATGATGAAAGAACGTGCATAAGATGGGGCCAAATTATACAGAACTGTCGGCGGGCTGGCTGGCTGGCGAG
>NW_026458944.1:0-4988 GCF_943734635.1 Anopheles cruzii | reverse complement strand
AATTCTTGACCGGCTCCACGGCCACGACATGAAGAATGATGAAAGAACGTGCATAAGATGGGGCCAAATTATACAGAACTGTCGGCGGGCTGGCTGGCTGGCGAGACAGCGGAGCAGTTCCGAAAGCATTTTACCGAAATACTTCAACAAGCAATAACTTTTCTACCGGCCGGCCGGGTTCTCGGGGCCGTCGCAGAACCGCATTTCGGCCATTGATGGCCGCATTCACGCCAGCAAGCAAATAGTGATGCCCTCGGCCGGAACCTCGGCCGGCATATTTATAAGTTCGATGGATCGACGTGCCCGGAGGTTGGTTGTAACATTTTTTCCGAAGGAGGGCCCCTCGCACACACACACACACACACACAGGACTCCATGTATGGTGGCGTCGGGGCGGTGTCGGTGAAACTGAGCATTTTATGCTGCGCCCGAGCCCGAGCAGAGTCTCCCATTTGCAACAAGTTCGGAAGTCACTGAAGCGAATTGGCACATAAAATGAGGAACAAGTGGCCGACCGATGTTGCCGTGCTCGCCCCCCAACCCACTCCCCTCCCAGGGGCCACCGATGGCTAATCGCCCACCAGTACGGGCTGTCATCGTTTGATCCGTGGTCGATACGAAGGCGAAGGCTGAACTTCCCCGAAAAGCCGAGCTTTTCCGATCCGGATCCGGGTGTGGGGCTCACGGTGTGGGGTGGCTAATAAAATTAAGTATCACTTTGCAGCCCCTCGCAGCCATCGGGGGGCACGCCAAACCGGGAAACAAATGAGTTTCATCCCTCAACGCAAGCGGATCCTGGAGCGCTCTTCCGAGGTATCTTTCGCTTTAGTCGGATCACTTGGCTCGACGGCGCTTCATTAACCCTTGTTGCGCTGACTGGTGTTTTGATTTATGAAAGTTTATTTATGCCCTGCGCAGTGGCTGACTGCGGTGTGCCAAAATTAACCAAAGTCTGGGTAAGTTGTAAAAAACAAAATTCATACGACGCTCGGAGCGGTGGAATGCTGTACAATGAAGGAGGTTCCGTTTACGAGAGTTTATACTCTTCTGCCGAGCTCAATCCGGGCTCCGCCGGGGCATCACTGAAATCACTCAATTTCGAATGATTTACCGAACTAATCCACCGGGTGGGCCACCGTTTAGCCGGGCAACGAGCATCGGAGCATCGGGGAGGGAACATTTATTACACGGCAAAGTGTAGCGCGGGTTCGGGACGGCTTCTTCTCGGCGTGTCGAGAGATTAATTGGATGGAACGGGTGTCGTAAATCAGCGCATAGAAATGGCCCACAGTATGATGCATTGGGCTGTGGGTTGGTTTGTGGCACCGTTGAGCGGAAATTAATTTGCAGCTTTCGGGCGGCATCATCATTCGGATGTCACCGTTGCTTCCCACTCGGATTATAGCGCGCCGTGGGTCAATAAGTTGTTCAGCTAGGCTGTCAGCGCGGTTAGTATCCATCGGTCGTTCGTAGATTACGTATCTTCCCATGAAATCTAATGGAGCGAATTAATTTAACCATATGATGAGCCCCCAAATTAACTCGTGAAAGTGTGTTACAACTTTGAATGCCGAATCCCGAAACCCAAATCCCGAATTTCTGGGATTCCATGGTGGTGCAACATAAACTCGGGATTGATTCGGCTTCGGTTGTTGAATCGCAAAGTGAACTTTCAAAATTATGTACAGCATAAATGCTGTGTTAGGTGCCTCATAGTATTAAATCAACTAATTCAATAAATAAAGCTTCCATCCGCAAAAAGCTCCAACTTTATCACGAGTGAGTTTTTTTAAGTGTAGCTCCTCTACTTATTGGCCAACCAGTTCACTGTTTAATTCTAAATTATTTCATTCAAAGGTACATAAATTACTTTTGTGGCCTACGCTGGAGTACTCATTATCACAATCCGCTTATGAGCCGCAATTTCGGGGACCCCCATGAATCGGAATACTTTCAAAAACGCCAAAATGTGTTGTAAGCAAAAGTATTCGAACCATTTCAAGCACGCATTTTTCTCCCGTTCTCTCTCTCTCTCTCTTATGACTGTGTTTTTCCTCGAATGAAAAGAACATTTCCTTTCGTCCGAGAACATCGTTCCGTGAAGTTGGAGTTTCGCGCTCGCCCCTCGGTGCGGTGAGCAACGGTAAGCAAACTCCCGCCAGCCAAAGGATTCCGCCATCCACCAACAACAAGCGCAAAAGAAACTTGTAAATTCTTCGCCAAGCATTCACACATCGCTTCCCGGTGTGGGGTTAGAGCACAGCACGGGGTTTGTTAGCCGTTTTGTGCCACTCGAGGCTGTGGCTTACAAGTTCTTGGCTGCCGAAGGAACCGGGAACCGGGAACTCCAAGCACCTGTAACGCCACCAAAGGGCGCTGGCAATGGCTAAACCACGGCAAAGCCGGTCCTGTGCGGTGGCGCTGGTCCAGGTGGTTCCACCCAAAGCTGCTGCTGTCCCTAGTGTGTGTGCCCTAGCCCGCCCGGTAACCACAACACAGCCCGCGTTGGTGGGACTTGATAAATTTATTCGCCTAGAAAGGTGGCGCCCACAATGGCGGGAAGTTTTCTGACAACCCGAGGCGACCGAGTTCCACCCGGTGCTGCGTTCCAGCCCGTGCAGACTGTAACCTCGAACTGCATACGCAACTGCGGTTTGAGGCTCGATTCGGCACCGCCGGCAAATCCTTAGAACCACCGGCGGACCCGGTGACGGTGGCCGAGAAGGACGCGTGAAACGATGCCTTGTGAATAACTTCACGTGACGGTGTTCACCGCAAGCACCGGCAAGTTCTTGTCCTTGGCTCACCTCGCGCCCACTTGCAGAATGTTACCAGTTTGGTTGCTGTTTCATGTGCGTTGGCCAAGAGATTCACCCGGAGTGTCTGCGCGCCCTGCGTAACTTGCACGAGAATTTAATTATTCACCGGTTCGCGCGGCACCACGACAACCCTTCGGAGCGCTCGGTATTCGGAACGAAGTCCTGAATGTATCCTCTAATCGGAACGGAAGACATTCCAGTTGCGAGGCGAAGACAATCCAATCCGTGTCGTGTTAGGATCGGCGATACAAACGGAATCTTCCACCTAACTCCAGGATAAATTACTGTTACCAGCCCGGTGGCGGCTGATGAGTCCTGGGAACACGCCACGACGAGCGCGGCGGAGCTTGTTGTGACAAACAGTGGGCGCAACATCTCCGCGGCCCGATGTCGCCACCCGAACTCGGGACGCATGCGTGAGGATCCGAATTCATCCGTCCCATTCATTGTTGGCCACGAAAACAGTCAACAATTTCCCGCTTGTCCTAGGAAAGCCTCACGAATCCGCCCCGCTGACCGAGTGAACTTGTGACCCAGCGCTCCCCTAATCGGATGTAGGGGTGCGATTCCATAACTTTCCGGCAGCGTTGCAGCGTTGTGTCGGATGCAAATTGGCGTTCCGTAGTGAATAGGAACCTGCTGACACTGACTGTTCAACAAATGAAACTATTTAATTCTGCAATCGTACAGTGCAGTGAAGTTGCAATCGTTGACTTGCTCAAGTCTGCTGCCCTGGCTCCGGCACCGGCGCCGGCAATTATACACATTCCCTGTGGCACAGCGGACGTAAATAACGAAGATAAACTTTGCTACTTCTTCGCCTCCTCCCGGGGCACGCCAAGTGCAGTAAACGGGAGTCCGCTTTGCGTGTGGCAAGATGTTGGCCGAGATGATACAGCTCGCTTCCCGCGTGTGCACGTCACACGCGATGGCGTTAATATAAACATAAACAATGCATGAAGGACTTCACACCCTTTTCGGGAGGATCTCATTGATTTTATATGCTATGCAAAGGTGGCTCATCGAGGATTTTAATTGGCAGTGAATGCCTTCAAACTAGGTACATATTGTGGTGGCCTCATTGATCCACACTCGACAAAGGACTCGTGCCAGATATGCTGCAGGTCACTAAAATCATTCCTTTATTGCAGTGATGCCTCGTTGTAATACTGAAACACGTTGTATTTTCTTTTATTGGTACTTTTACCCGTACTTTCAAGTTCGATACATTATTGAATGTTTTGTTAGCTATATCTTCTTTTTAATTTTGGATTTTTTATCGTTTTCGGTTCAGGTTCGGCTAATGGTTCTTAGATTGGTTCCTTTAAATGCCAACACGCACATAACTTCAACTGTTTAATTATCATCAATAATATTCAACTAGCTGTTTCCGAGGTGCGTCGCCACGTCTCATTTCATTCTCATTTCTCGATGGTCCGACGTTTTAGAGGATCGGACTTCTCGGTGGCGTATTCGATCGGCTTCCCTTCTCACTTCCCATTGGATACATGCTAACACCTGCATAATTTGGTTCGATTTGTTCAAATGCATCCTTTCCATCCATCCATCGTTGCATCTTTTTCATTTGGTTATTAAAAAATGGCTGAATATTTTTCGATAGCTGATCATTTATTTGACAGGTTCATTCATAACATTGTGCAGGTTGATATTTGAATTTTCTACTCGATATCCGATGCACGAGAAATACAACGGAACATGCTGAAATTCGGTTCGTTTCGGTATTCCACGGGTTTCCAACAATTGCTAGAGGTAGAAACCATTACCATATCAACCAAACATCTATTTAAATTAGTTTCTACAACCTTCCTAATCAAACTCCTTAATCCGAGCTTCCGCCATAATTAGAAGGCCATTGAATCGGTTAGTGCCCTTTTGTATTATGATCCTCCCGCCAGAATAGGAGTGGCCGCTTTACCGGACAGATTACACCGACCCGGGACTCTGGAAAGTAGTTTCACGCTATGGTTGTTGCTTGTCACGAAACCGCACCGAGAAAGAGCAGCAGCGGAACCTGGAAAATGGATGAAAATCTTGTGTAGTCCGTAGCCGCCATTTCTATTACTTCCACCCATCCGGCCATCCACCGAACCGAGCACGGCCAAAGTGTCGGAAGCAACCTGCCCGAGCTACCCATCTGCTGTTGCTGCG
>NW_026458943.1:0-20500 GCF_943734635.1 Anopheles cruzii | reverse complement strand
TACGAGTAACAAATGCAAATGATTGGTAGCAAAGACGGATAAAATTACATACTTTCCTCTCTCTTTTGGCTCTTGACACACACATTTAGGTCTCGCGCGTCCAGGGAGCAACAAAGAAGCGCAACGCGAGCGTGGTGCTGATGATTGCGGTAAGACGCTTCGTTGTGAAAACCACCGAGAGTGAGAGTGGTTAGACCCGGGCTGCGTGTGTGTGTGCTGCACGCTGCTCGGAAAGGAGGTCGCCACCGCCGTCGCCGGAATTGTGGCAGTTGACTCCTACCGCCCGCTCGGGGTGCGTTACACTGCCACCACCAATGGCTCCCCGTGGGGGGTGAAGCAACACGGGGCCGGCTGTAAGCCATCGAGCGCGCCCCGGCAGCTGCTACTTGCTACCGACAACAATTGTTTCCAGCGCCACCCAGCAACACCATCTGTCGCAACCTACGATGATACAACTTCGAGAGCTTCGAAAAGCGTGGTGGCTGAACCCTTCCCCGACGCCGGCGGCGACCACATAACGAAAAAAAAACATGCTGCTTCTGTGGTCGCAACAACATCCATCGGGATCCACGCCTCGCAGGGCTACCAACTCCCCGAACTGGTGGTCAGGAGAGGTCGTCCGATTTATATATTTAGTTTTGTATTTTTTATGTTTTCTCCATCCATCATCACCTTGTGTTCGGTGGGCGCGCTTGGTGATGGTGTAGGGCTACCCGCGATCGCCATTTCTTATCGAAAGCTGCGCGGTCTTGAGCCGAAATGGGGTCACCACCGCGACGACGACGACGGCGGCGGCGTGTGGTTGTTGTGAAAGTTCACGTCTTGCCTTAAACGAGGAGGATGAGACACGTGCTGATGTCGCGGAAGTGCAGAGGCACCAGACACCCGGCCCCTGTGCTGAAACCACGTGACCCTGTTTCGGTACGATTAGATAAACGCAACACCGTACAGGGAGAGGGATTTTAACCCGAAATGAAATTAATTTAATTTGGTAAACTGCAAGATGTCACAAAAGCCGAACCAAAATCTGTGCAACCGAATTTGGGTTTCGGAAAGAACAAAGACACTTGGGTTTCGATCAAACTAGGTTAACATTAATTAAAAACGTACTTTCGCGGTGGTGGCCTAAGCGTTTTGTGCTTGCTGTTACATCTTGCGCGGGTTACGAAACGTTACGAACTGTCGCGGCGGCGGCCAATACAATATGCCACATCACAATTCGCAATGCATTGTTGAGCTTTGCCGAGCCGAGCCGCCGCGGTGTGCGCCCGCGATCGCCGTGCGCCTATTTCGTCTATTGAACTCTGCCAAACGTGTACGGACTTTGTGCGGGAATGATATACAAATTAACACTTGCGCTGGGGGCGCCGAAGGATGCCAGTGCACCTGCCGCCGTGCGCGCACATTACGCGCGGCGATTGCAGCACCATAACCTCGGTGAACGGAGCGCGCGCGCGCGCGGGACCAACGGAGGAAAAGTACGACCTTGCTGTCACTCATCTGTTTTGGAAGCCCGCCGATGATGATGATGACGATGGAGGGAAACACGGTTTACACTTTGGCTGTAATGCGCAACCGCACTTTTGCGCAAGACCCTGGGGCGCGACGACCATGCCCTGCCATCGTGAGTTACAGTAACCAGTAGCAGTCGCAACTTTTCGACGTGATTTAGGTTCAGCCAGTTTTAACTTCGTGAAGCGAACCGGCGATTGACTATCTGACGGAAGCACTTTTCAATATCACAAATACGAATGGGCAACGAGAGCATCGAGATGAGCTCTGGGATCGACTGGCATGATAAGATGATTAGATTAAACTTGTGATCCGTGTCATTAAGATGGTTCTGCTTTGCAGAAGTCCTAAAGGACTACATCCTAACGAGATATTAAAGGTAATGTATCAAAAATAAAGTAACCTATAAACTATTCGCCTTAAACCAAATCCAGTAAGACACAGTGTAAACTGACGAACAACGTTTTTTCCTCCAGAATCGCCTCACCGAACCAATGGGGGTAATGAATCATGGGCGCACTTCGTTCAAGTTTCGTTACCGTAACACCACCACGCTCCGGGGTAGCGAGTGGGTTTTGTAGGCCGCGTAGGAGTCCCACACGACCCCACGTAAATGCTCAGCGCGCACTAAAGCGTGATCGTGGTCAAGATAAAGATTGCTCGCATGTGCCACACACTGCAATGCACCCCGCAGAAGCGCAGCTGCATTCCGTCGTCGTTCGGTGGTGGCTGCAAATAGCGTCAGCGTTCAGCGTGCATTTATTGAAAATAATCTGCTCTGCTTTATATGCTGTGACTTCACCAACTCGTTCGGAGCCAACCGGAGCTAATGGAAAACGCATGCATAAGCGGCTGAAGTGTGCTGCGCTGTGAAGAAACAGAGGAACACTACCCATTATTCCAGTCGTTTACGAGGCGTCTTTGGAAACTGCCGCCCATCGCACACACAGAATGGGGCCCCGTGGAATGATGGTTTCCTTTTAAACTGTAATCAAACGACCTGTTTTCATACTTTTAATACACTGGCAATGGTAAGCGGTCCCGGATTTGGCAGACGCTTACGATGTGGGCGTCCCATTACGCGGACGATTTGTGAACGGGTCCGCAAGAAAAGAAGCTCAAGTTCAAGCACCACGCACACCAAGTTCCAAGCCGGGACCGTGTACGGCCAAAGAGGCTAGGACAAGGAAGTAGTTTTTTGAAGTGGAACCCCCAGCAACCTCTCATACATACTGATGACATCAAGTGCACAGTTGGCAAGCTATTATTGCTCAGATCCGTCGGCCAGTTGTGAGCCTTCCTACAAAACACTATCGAACGGTTCCCTATCACCAGCGCGATTTTTGTAATCAATATAAAATATTCATAAATAGTGTTTCTAACCTAGTTTCTAATCTTGATTGCAGCGCCTGTTATTGTCGCTCAGGTGGTAAACGCGGATTCAGTGTCGGTGTAGTCGAAAGGACCAACTTCTCGTGCAACAACTTTAAAGTGTGAATTGGAAGCATAAGCAAATAGAGAAGCTCGCCTCATGCTCAGACATCATCCGGTTGAAGTGTGGCTCGAAACAAGTTTCAAGATACCTAGCAACAATCGATCCGATCAATATCGGATTTCTCGTTTTCGTGCCTATAGTGTTCTGACCGAAGAACCACTCAGAACCACTCAGCTGCCTCGTGCCCCCGGAAAGGAAAACATAACGTAATCTGTCAATAAGTTTCAAGGACAATTCTAACGTAAGCAATCCCCATCATCGGAACTATCCAGCACACAACCACACACACGGAACGCTCGTCACAAACACGGAGGACGGGTTTATTGAGACGAAACCTGGGCGTCGTGCGTTGTCGAGTGGAATGTTATTAGGTGCATCACCACCACCAGCACGAACTACACGAGGAAGTTCTGCCCGCAAGGTCAAATCTGCTATATTGTGCCAAGAGAGGACAGAACAAGCTAGAAGTGGTTCTCCATAGGCCTCGGACATGTTTTTCAGGGGGAACTTTGACGACATCATCCAGCCAAATGGAGGAAACGATGTTCTGTTCAAACGTAATAATGATCTAATCGAAATAATAGATGCAAACGCAAACAGAGACAATCAATTGGACAGCAAATTTGCCCAAACAATCTTCATTAATTTGGATACACTGCATATCTGGACTGTGAACCAAATCCGACCATTACATCACCTTGGAATTGAGAAAACCCAAATTAATCATTGAACAAAAACTCTGCTAACGCTTCGCAGACGTCGGGGTTCATTTTCCTGCAACCGAAGGTTGGTCACAGTGAGTGTGCGAATGTAATTTAAACCGACGGCCGGACAGCTGAGGACAAATTAATGCGCGAGCGTCGGTTTTGAGCCAACAAAAATTAGCTTGGACCTGCATTAGTTATGCTTCTGAACCACCTTTCGCCGCGCGCGCCTTGATGGTGATTTAGTGTCCACTAAATACTCTCCCAAAAAAATGGGACGCAGAGAGAGAGAGAGAAACGCTACACAAATAAAGTCGGTGAAAACATAAAAAACGGGCCACGGCGAGCGGAAAGAGCGAACTATAAATATTGTTGGCCAAATAGCGTAGCAGCAGCAGCAGCATAACCAGAGAGTGGCCCCTTCTAGTGGCCTCCGCCCCGCTCCCACCGATTACCTCATGTAGCCAGCCAGCCAGCCAGCCAGGCCAGCAGCCAGGTGACCCCGTGTGCCGAAAGTATGTCACCGGCGAGCGCGCGCGGGGCCACCACGATGGCGGCGGTGGTGGTGATCGTAGTAACGAGGAAATAAGTCCATGGTCAATTGGACCCAGCAACGCCGCGAGGTGTGCTCTGCGCTGCTGCCCTGCCGCGGTGCGGTGCGGTTCCAACCGTTGTGCGTCCACAGGTTGCCGAGGTCATCATCGATAGGCCCATCTTCTGCTCCCCTCGGTTCGTTGGGCCGACGTTCTATTTCGTGGTGTGTTGCGGGGCGAACGTTGATTTCGGTAGCGATTGGATAAAACATTAAAGGCAGGCCGTTTTGTGGGGCGCTTTGGGGGCGGATGACACTGGTCAGGCGTTACCAAGTCATGGTTCCGGGCTGATTGCTATATAGCTTCTAAATAGTTCATTCTAAATTGGAGCAATACCAAATGTAGTTAGAGTATTGATCTCCATGCGAGATGCAGTTGTCCAGGGTTCGTCCAAGTCATCCCCGTCGATCGTGCATAACAACAATGTGCAATGGAAAGCAAAAGTCCGCAAATTTCCAAATCAAATAAAACTTAAGGCTCGTCCAGTCTGCACTTCTTACGTCGACGTCGCGCAATGCAACTCGAAGCTCACACTTCAAGCTTTTATCTGTCAACCCCGATTGCCCAGGACTTCGGGGTGACTTCTGGAGTTCTGAGGTCGTAAAATGGTTCATGAATTTAAAAAGAGCACACCGCACACACTTGCAAGCGAATGCGGCGACATTGGGGGCTGATGAATAATGCGGAGCAGCAGCCCAATGCCGGTCGGCCCGGCAGAGATTGCAGGGCCGTTCGCCGGCGACGGCACCCGATGGCGACCCTCTTTCTGGGTGGTGATGCTGGTTTTTTTCCGAACCGCCCCACATTTGCATTTGCCAAGACCGCCGCGCCACACACACACACACACGTTGGGTGTGTACTTTTATTTTCGTTCTCGTGCACTCACGAGGTGCATCACAAACCGAGGGGTCCGTCCGCGGGGGGGATGGATAAAATTCGTCCCGCTTCTTATTCCCGAGTCATATGTGCAATTATACCGTGTTAAAAAATAGAGCCACGGCAGCACGGCACAACACCGGGAGCCCCCTAGACGGGGATCGGTTATGTGGCGGTCGTTTCGAGGGCAAATTCATAAATATGCAACATCTCCGGTTGTCCTCCCGCCACGGCAGTAGCTGCTTCGCATCTATCCGCGAGAGAATGTGCGGTGTGTGGGGAATCTGAACCCAAAAAAGGATGTTGCGATGAAATGAAGTGTTGTAAAACTTTCGAAATTCAGGAACGACGCATCAACGGTGCAATCAACGCGACCCCAGTTATGCCTGATAAGATAAGACCGTAGATTCGGGACGGTATTCGCCGGCCCCAAAAGTGCAACCGTCTTCTTACCATTGGGGCGCGCAGTTTTGCGATCAAGCTGTTCTGTAATTTGCGATCTGAACTCATTTCGTGTCTTATCCGACCCGACCAACCCGACGTTGGTTTGCCCTAGGGACACACTTCACAGGGACTACTTCGTTCCACTTGTGCGGAACTTTGGACATGGCCGCGCCCGACTTATTGCGTCGTCCAGCGCGGTGCTCTGATAAGAGCGTACACATTTTTTTTTCGTCTTCTTGTGCGCCAACCGAAAAAGTGAGTCGACACAATAAAGATGGGGGGTCGCGAAAAAACCCGGACCGAAGCCCGGGCCAGAGGTGCTGATAAAAACCCCGTAGGATGCTGATAAATTTGAGTAGAAGAGTAAGAGCAGTATTCACCCGCGTACGACAGAGCGTCCCTGGGTTGCAGCTACGGGTCTAAAACTTGAGATTCGGACTGTTAAAAAGTTTTGACATCAGGTAAGTGATTTTAGGTCGCTAATTTACTTTGAAACCGATCTTTGATTAGACTGTCAACTTTTGTACCTGAAAATGACGTTTTGCGGGTATCACTATTTTTCTGTTACTTTTCTGTTAGAAAATTGCTACAGAATCGCATCAAATGATTGTCGAAGCTAGTTTTTTGAAGATCGAGTGCTTTGAGTGGTTTAAAAAAATAGAAAAGGTGATTTTGACTTCACAAGCGAAGAGCGTCAGAGGACTCCAAAAAAGGACTTTCTGATGTGACAGAAAGGTGTGATGCATCATAAGCTCCTAAAAGCTGATGAAACCGTTAATTCAGATCGCTACTGACAAAAAATGATCAATTTGATCCTATGATCAGCGCCAGGTGCGGCTCAATAACACTTCACCAGGCGCCTTCAAAGCTACGAGGAAGTCGAAATTGGATGATTCGGTTTGGTTCAAAACATTCGATTCGGTTTAGGTTCAAAAGACGAAGAATTCTTTCGTCTGGGAATCCACAATTTAGCGGAGAGATGGGAGAAATGTATATATAGCAATGGCACATATACTTTGAATAAAATAGAATTTTTCATTTCAATGTAGTAAACATTTGATTTCTTTGAAAAAAGTCCGAATATCAAGGTTTTAGACCGGCCAATCTTAACTTGACCAGCTTGCAAGGAGGTGCCTATGAATGAGTCATGTCAGTACCGGGAAGGGGTCGTCTTATGCTAGCAATCCTAGCAGGTGATCCTGTTTTAATCCACAGCCTGGTCAGATTGAACTTGATACGTAAGTATGGCGTTGTGAATCGAAGAGAAATGAACCGAAACTTACCTGGCCAGAGCCATCCTAACATGAGAGAGTCCACCGAGTGGCAATGCTAAGGTATCCACGGTGAAAGATTTTTTGGGAACGCCGGATCACAAGAAAAAAGTGAGCGCAGGAACTTAATCCTCTCGCTGGGAACGGTGCTGCCGCCGTCGGACGGCGCTGGGCGCTGGATTGTCTTGGAAATCTCTGGGAAGGAGCCACGCTTTTTGTGGAACAATGCACAGAGGATAGCGTTCGCGCAACGCAACGCAACGCAACGCAAAGACGGCGAACCGAATCGACGGGTAACGGGTGCTCTTTTGGGTCACCCTGTTCCGCGCGTTTGTGACCCTTTCCGCGTCACTTGCGGACGTTTTTACGGTGCCACACACACACACCGTGCACACTACTAATCCACTATTGCTCCGCTTGGACTGCTTGGGGTATGTAGCCACATTCAGCGAAACGGTGGATTGTCGTGAATTTCACTCGTTACTCTCGGCGCACTCGGCACTACCAGAGGGGCTTGATTTTCCGCGTTCCACAAAATGGAAAAGCCACTCACAGAGAGACGCGGGGTGGCACCAACCGAATGTGGCTCTTGCGCTTTGGCTTGGTTTTTATCTTTTTAATTTTAATTTCCTTTTAGGTTTTGCGTAAATAAAGGCGCTCCACAGTCAGGGGTCCCTCTCTTCTTCGTCTATCTTGCTCCCTCTTCCGCTCGGGCGTATCTCGTGTTTCTGTCACTACTATTTCGAGTTGGCTTGCTTCACTTTTATTGAAATTTCACTTGCCGACTTTTCTTGGGCCGCTTTTCTGGGTTGGCACTTGGCTCTCTCGGCTCGCGCTCTCCTTCTCTCCTTTTCGCTTTTCCTATTTTCCTACCATTTCATGCGGCCCATTCGCATTCGCGGGGCTGTGTGCTGCTTTGCTTGCGAGAGTTGTTTTTCACTTTCACGAGCTTTTTTTTGCTTTTCACCGTGCCTCGCTCGATATGTTTTGCTTAGAGCCGAGCTATCTCTCTCGCTCAGGCAGGCAAATTATGTTTGCGCGTTTGCGCGTGCTTCACCTTCTCCTTTGCGGGGTGGTCCGAGTTTTGGATTGCGCGTACTATGCGCGTACACTTTCCACTTTCGCCCGACGCCGAGGTGCAAGGCTGTGATTTTCACACGCGTAGAAAAGGGCTATGGATCGCGACGTGATGGCGCTACATGTAATGGCGGCGCTCTAGCAAACCTTTGCACGCAGCGAACCCCAGCCGCCTACGATGATGGCTTCCTTGTACGGTGTTCAGTGTGAGGTATGTGCGCAATAGCCGCCCTTTTTCGCTTGCACGCTTGCTGCGTTTCCGATTTGTGAACAATTTTCCTTTTTAACGTTGCTCTATAACACACCTAATTAGGCGTCACCTTTTGCCGGTCTCATAACACCATTGCAAGCATCATTGGTAAGCATTTTTTCCTGAACATCATAATCCACACATCCAGCTACACACACGACGCACGGTTTCGCGGTAGTCGATCATCAGGATAACACAGGATTAATCATCAGATTGATCATCGCCCGGCCGTTGCCTATATCACTCGTAGCCGGTACACACAAACACACACGCACGCACACCTGGATCCGGAATACGGGAACGAAAAAAAAAACTAAAAATGAAAGACAGGCGAAAGGACATTAAACATGGATGGATCACTCCAGCGGCAACATCGAAATTATGAAAAAATCCGCGTTTTGGTGGCACCACGCATGCCTTTACGGGTTTTACAATGGATTAGATACGACTACGTCACTAGGTCAAGTGAGGTTCATCGGTACATCGGTATTTCGTATCAGTGCCGATAATCCGATTGAAGGTTTGACATTTTTCAACCACGCACACGTGATGGAATCACCTTATCGCGATATCTGTTGCCTATGCGCGTGTGTGGGTTCGTTTTTTCGGTATCGTCTAGTTCGCACCGCGTGTGTTTGAATCAGTTTTGGCGACGTTTCGTTAGGTGCCTTCAACTACCCCGTTGACGCTTCCTTGCATAACTTGATGCGCATCGGTGTGTGCGTGAGAGTATTAAGAATCGGTGAAAATCACCCAAAGGACACCCGCCGCTTAGTCTGAGGCGACAATCTAAAGCGTGAGGTTGCAATTTGAAATCGAAGCCACGACCGGAGCCGCAACACACGCACGCACTTGACACGATTGCACACGAGGGCGAAGCACACTTCTGTGTGGCGGGGTTGCCGACACACGTGCCGACCGTACACACTCACGTACACAGCAAACGGTGGTATCGCCGCCAAATGCCACACACAGAACGCAGTAGTAATCGTGCGAGAGACACACGGCGCCACGATAAATTAGTGTAAAGGTAGTGCAGGCGAGTCAAGGTTAGTAGTACACATAAGGGGCCCGTCTATTCCCGTTCCTCCCCGCGCACGACATTTACAGCGCAACGTGCACGTGTCAGGTGGGCACGTGTATCATCCTCGGGACCCGCGGCAAACCTTGAGGGAGGAATTGCTTCGTTTGTTGTTTGTAGCAACCTTGTGTGGTAGCGACGACGGTTCTCTCGCTACACATTCGAACAACACACACAGTCAAACGGGCTTCTTATCGAACGGCACAAACACACACGGCCACCGATAAGATGATTAAAATGTACACCACTTTTGCCCACAATGTTGCGAACAAATTATTGCGATAGCTGACCGATCTAAGCCGACCGACCGCCCGTACCCTTGGCCGTGAAGGATACTTTGCGTCGCGCACTCACACTAGCAGAGCACCTGGCACGGGAAGGAAGGTCGAATTCGGGCCGGCCACTTGCCTGCTGACGCTGCTCCGGGTGCTGTTACTACTTTTGCATCGATAGCAAAGGGGTAAAAGCGTCACGCCGGGAACCAAAGGGCTACACCCGTGGGGCGAAAACGTGAACGAAGCGCGCGGACAGCGAAGCGAACAGCAAGCACACACCTCTGTACCGTACGAGTAACAAATGGCGACTCATGAACCCTCGCGCAGCCACCCGGTGGCAACCGCGAAAACGTCAAAAGGCATCTCGCTCGCGTTGTTCATTCGTTCATTCACTTGTTCACTCACGTTCGCTCCTCACGGAGTATGAGATTTGCTCGGAAGTGTTAAAAGGCAGCTTAGTATTCGGTTTTTTGTATGGATTTTCCAAGAAATTAAATACTAATGGCTGGCTGGGCATATTTTAAGTAAACGATCACTGTACTAGACCACTTCTTAACTCGAAAAGTACCAAACCAAAGTTCAGAGAGATGGTTGCGTTTCGTTCACATCGGTGAGCTGTTTTCTCGTGAAACGTGGTTTCACTCGCAACTTCATCCATGAGTCACTTTCTCACTGCCGGCAACAGTTTCAAACTTAACCCGTTCACTGCATGATAATTGGTAAATGGTTCATGTTCATGCTAGTTTCAAAACATAGTTAGAAAAACTATTAGTCCACGAAGAATTAAAAACACTAATTTTGATGAACGAGAAATAAAATAAAAAATTATGTGGTAAACGGCACCAGGTTTGAAAAAAAACGCACTACCATTACAAGAAGTATAAAAAACATTGCAAACAGAAGAAGCTTTATTTTCTATTCTTTTCTCTGGTTAAGTTGATTGACTTATAAGATCGGATCGGCGCACTATTAATCTTATTTTTTGACGATCTAACGTCCTTATCCGGTGATTCTTCAGCCACGGCTGAATGCTGCGCTCGACAGTGTTCAAGGTTATCAGCGAATCAGATCGCACTTATTATCTCCAAAATGGGTCCATCTTGCTTTACCATCGGAATTTTCTTCTTTCACTCTCTCTCGAAACCTGCCCCGCTTTCGAACTGGACCAACGTGCTCATCGATAGTGAGATCGGCATGAGACGCGAGATTGTGTACCGACAATTCATTACTTATTGTTTAGGTGAAACTCAGCAGATGAATATCTCGCTAAACGCTGAGCTGTGTGATGCACGCAGTGAAAGCAACAGAGAGCGAGAGAAAAAGGCGTTTGTGATGATGCGCATTGATTTGTAATGATTGATTGACCGCCTGTTATGTGAGCATGGCGATTTTGAGAAGCTCATCAGTACGGGTAGATCTTCCTTTTGTATCTTCTAAGTATTCTTTCAAAAACACATTGGAAAATTAATCCGTTTTGGTTCTTTTTGTATGTCGTATTATTATGGACAATTTTTGTATCAAACCAACTTATTTTTATGTTTCAAGCGACACGGAACGTACTGCTGCAAACATAGGGAGGAAACGGAGTCAAATTATGCTGGTGCGATCCACACCAAGGCTACACCGCACCTTGGCATACAGGCTCCATTTTAAATGGGCGCATTGAAGGTACGACTTCACTTTCGAAAGAGACGTGCCCCACAAAAGGCGGCCGAAGTCGGCGCGGTGTCTGAAGTGCGAACTACGAGCCAAAGGAGGAGAGAAAACAAAGTGCGAAATCCATCAGAGAGAGAGAGCGAGAGACCATCTTAAGCGAGAGGCGAACAAGGGAAATCAGACGGCGGCCGCATGAGAAACGAGAAAGAAATCTCACAAAGAAAATATGTACATCGAGCCACACAGACGGACGGCAGCAGCGAGCGGAGTGGCCCTCGAGGGCCGTTGGAAGCAGTCGATAAATGCGATCTTCAAAACCAGGGCGGAGGCTGCCAACGAGGAAGATTCGTCTCCCGACACCAAAATGGTGCGACGATTTTAATACGGTTCTGCCGGTCCATCGTCACATTTTATCTCCATGCTTTTCGACCCGTTTGCATGACGGGGCGCGATGCGCCACACAGTTCTTTTGGGGTGTGGAACACGTTTTTCCAACACACACACACACGGACTCCACGAGGCGTGAGGCAGTTTTCCGCGTGTCACGCCTGTTCTAGACAGGATCAAAAAACACGCAGGAAGTTCACAAAAGGGTCTCGCGACCTGTGGGTCCAGCACCCGGGGCAATCGAAATAAAAAGAGGGAAATATCAGAGCACCGCCGTACGGCGTGGAGTGGAGGAAGTGTGTCGATGAGAGGTGCAGCAGCATAAAACATGAAAGCATAAAACATGTTCCGATGCGTCCACCCGCGGGTGACTCGCGGCTTCGCGGTGCGTGTTAGTTCCTTCCGCTGGGAAGGGACCAAGAGTTGTTCTGTTGATTCAGGCCACGGCGACTCGTTTCCTGTCACGTTGAAGAAAACAGTGAGAGACACACAATACTCTGGGGAACTGGAACCCGATTTCTCCACCCAAACCCATGCATTACGGTTTAAGCATCTTCGTGGCGAACAAGAATCGATGTCACTTCTGAGGGAAGCAGCTTAACCGCAGAGACTGCCTGCCGGCCGCGAGACGTTGCCTTTCGCTTTTGCTCGGCCAATCACACTCAGAGTCGAACCTGGGGGTGGCCCGAGGTATGCGAAAGCCGGCCAAACATACCGCGTGGGCTGTGCGTTAGGGGGCTGGTGGGGCAATTTGTGTTTATGCTGCACCGCCGCTCCGAGGCCGAGGTACTCCGCGCACACTGAACACCGGTTTCGGTTACCGCCGCGGCCAGCCGGTTAAGTGGGAAGAAGCAAATGAAAGTATCCATATTTGATGCATTTAAACCGGCACACGACCACCAGACGTCTGCCCGTGGTGAATCGTGGTGAAAAGAAGAGCGCAGACGGAATACCAGTTATTAACGCTACACCTTCTTCTTCGGTGGCGCACGATTTGCATTGCTTTGAATTCTAATAAAACACGACTGTCACTTCGTTCCGCCGAGGATGCGTTCTCAAAACTGCGCTCCGGAACTCCCGGGTGGGGACCAAACGGAAAAGTTTAATCGAAACTCGTCCTACCATATTCGTCCTGGAACACGAATGCAATTTGCACCTATACTTATTGCACTCAAAACTGGTGCGTGGGTATTGTTAAGTCAGGCGGTGAATGGCAAACGCTTGCAGCATTCCTGCCATACGCACTTTGCGCCATTAGCCGCAGCGGTTGCGATTGGTTGCGCTTCACACGCTTCTACACAGCTTTTCTGCTCGAATTTTCTTTTATTGATGACCCCAAAAGGGGTTTGAAATGATGGAATTATAATGACAAACGCATCGAACCGAGCATAACATTGAACAGCAACGCGAAATCGCCAATCGCCCTTAGGAAAGCATATGAATTCATGAGCTACAACAACTGTCTGTTGTAAGTCTGAGAAATAACGATTTCAGGTTGCTACCTTGTGCGACTGCTACAGGGAAACGGAGCGGAGCCGAGGCTGGGACTGGAAGACCAAAAGGTGCCAACCAAACTTCTCAAGTTACCGAATTCTCGCAAAAATGACGGAGCCTCTCCTAACACATGTCAACATCTGTCGTTGACCTTTTTTTTTTTTTTTTTTTGGTTGTTTGTTTACCGACAGGAAACCGCAAATTTCCTGTCCTGTTTTCAGTGTTTCGGTGCCTGGACAGATCTTAGCCTTTCTCATCACTCGGTTCCAAGGTTTCGTCGGGGCACCGTGTGCGGAAAGGAAGATCGCTCAAGAGGGAAAATGTCCTCAATACGGTGGGGAACGTGGAATAAAACTACAAATCGAACCGCACGACGTAGTGAAGCAATTTCTCGGTGGCGTTCGACTTCATGTTCATCTTTTGCTATATAACCCTGGGCATTGGGGCTCTTGGAAGATCGGATTGACGGTTTTGTGGTTTTATGGCGCATCGAAAGTTCCGCTGAGTCCTTTTCCGGAAACCGTGGACCAGCTTCAAGACCACCATGTCCTTGGCAGGTCAGGTTACTTCAAGGGAGGCACAAATTGATTTCACTTCACGTGCCCATTGACGTTGTCGGAGCATGAGAAACTGCACAAGACTTCCGGGGATACCGCCGGCCTTGTGCGACTGCGGGCCATGCGCCCGCAGCCAATAAGGCGTGATTTTGGTAGCCTTTACAACTTTACACTTCGAGGTTATGGAAATGTCTTCAGTTTTCTATGTACCTCAATTTGATGGCTGATTGAATAATTCCCTTTTTCAAGTCATTTTTGAAGGTCTTTTTGGGGAAACGCTTTATTGTATTGTAAAATAAAAGATTGTAACAGGAAAGATAGTCTGACAGAAAGAAGGCCTGACCTACTTGAAAGATGCATTGAACTCAACTTTTGTTATACACTCCTGATAACTTTCTTCTTATATAGGCTTTGATTACTTATGCTTTTGACATAATTATTCGCTTTTACAATGGACATGAATATTCTACTCATTTGATACATTCAAAGTAATGCGGACACATGCAAAGCTATCGACGTTGTGTCATTCCCTAACTACGAATGACATAATACAATTCCAAACAAAACTAAATCATTGGTTCAAATGCAAGACATGCAATGTTGTAATCAACAAATGTGAACAAATCCGTCATATGCAACCAATTTCCGTTCTGTTCGATTCTGGACCTCTCTAGATCTTTATCGACAATCAATATCAATAGGAACCGATCTACTGTGTATCTATGTACTTTTTCTACCATATTATTTACAGGAATTGGTACACCATTCGAACGGCGGCTCCGTATTCATTATTTGAAGTGCACCAGTTTTAACCAAAAATCGTTCCCGCAGCCGGAACATTCGGAACATGCACCAAACGTAAGCCGGGCCCAACGGCTCAACCCGCGCCCCAGTAACAGTCGTTAGTGACGAAATGATTAATAAAGCACGCCACGCTTAATTGGGCCACCCGTGGGAGTCTTATTGCATTGCCTGACCTACTACCTACCAGTGCCACAGACAGGGGCCAGGGGCCTGCCCACAAACAGCGTTCACAACCTCGGCCACGCAGTGTATGTGTGTGTGTGTGGTGGGGAGCGGCAGGCTTAAGAGCCATTTCCATTTCTACCCTGCCAAAGCAAACACATCGGTCCCATCGGTTAGGGCTGAAGTAGTCCACCACCTAGTTTCCGCCTTCCTTCCTTCCTTACCGCGCGCGGAAGTCGCGAACGCATGGAAAACCAGCCGTAGGAACGCCGTGACGACTGCAGCACCGCTGACCAGGTTTTATTCTGGCACTCTGGCCGCCCGCCCCGGGTTGGTCACGGGGCTCGAGCACTCTCTTTCGTATGTGTTTGGTGAGCAAGCAGCCGTTGGGATGAGTCACAATAGCGGTCAGGTCGTGCGGGCTGAGACAGCAACAACCCGCGTCAGCATAATTATTGCCATTACCCTCCACTCCCACCGCGCGCTTAGGTGACAATATGGCGAACCCCTACCCGGAACGCACCGGAACCGGCGAAAGGGTGAAAGAAGAATAGTTTTCACCCACTTTCCCGGAAAAATGCGGCCTCCGCGTATCGAACCAACGAGACCCCCGTTTTGGCGTGGCGTGTGGGTGAAGAAAACAGCAACCCCTTTTACATTGAAAGGGCAGGCCTTTCGAGGGCACAAATGCGTAGGATGCGCTTGCCGTTGTTACTATGGCTACGAATGGCGTGTTCTAATTTGAGGAGAAAGTTAACAATGGTGTGTATGATCGTTTCCTGCTTTGATACGCTACTAACGCTGTACGCCTGCAATGTGGAACTGAGCGGGAAAGATCCCTTCATTGATCATGTTTAATGACGCCTGGCACTTTTAGCAACGAATGGTTTAAAATCGGGATCAGATCGGGTTTTATGATTGGGCAGGTTGGGCCATCTAAAGTGGAAGTATTTGTTTGTTAAAAAACACATAAAAAGTAATTATTTATTGCAAATTTAAAAAGTCTTGCGGTCCAATGCAATCTGTTATAATCACTTTCTAAAAATCATATCGACGTTTTCCACTTTGGCCAACGTTTCGTCGGATATGGCGGCGAATACTGTTCTTGAGGGCAGCTGGAGTCCTTGGCTTGGTAGCGTATACCTTGGAGGTCAAATGACGCCACAAATCAAATCTGGCGATCTCGGACTGACCAGTCCGAATCGCCAATTTCGATATCAGTCGTCCAGGTATTGATGGTTGGTTGAACTGCATGACATGTGGTGCCGAGTTGTTGGAACCCGTAATCCATGTTAATTTCACGAACAATTGGCATCACAAAAGCCCGTTATCATGGCCCGATAATCCATCATCGCCGCGCAAATACCGCACCAAACAGTCGTAACATTGAAGTCGTAAAGAGGCTGCTGTTGGATTAATTGAGGATTGACGCTGGCATAAAATCAACAATTTTGTTTATTTACACCTTCATTTAACGAAATCTGCTGCTCGTCAGAACTGATGACGATTGAGAAGTTATTTTGGATGTACAGCTGAACAATTTTAGAGCGTTGTTTTGGTGTGTACTGGTCCATGGTTAAAAGCCTGAGATCCTGATGGTTGAGATTAATGTTAGCTAGAATTAATGCTTCAGTATCGAAGGCACACTCCGTGTTTCGTTATTTTCATAAGACACATATTGGGTCATAGTTTGTCCCTTCCGTGCACTATCGTTTGCACTCGTTTGCTGTTGCCGTCCGGATCCGGACGTTTGGGTGGTGCTTTTGGGCGTGGTGGTGCTGATGGTCAACAGACTGTGCCGGGATTTTGTGCCAGTTTAAACACCGACCTTTATTTTCTTCTGGTGTGCTGTTGCAATGTTTTTACTGCCCTACGTTCGCCAACAATCGTCGCCGCCGTCGCCCTACATTTCACGCTCAGCGAACGAAACACAATGGTGGGCCGAACGAGCAGTTGGCTTCTTCAACTTTACCGTAGGCGTCGTTGCGATTTTCAGTTGTGCCACCGAAACACCAGTGGCGATTTTCCCCTTCCTTTTTCGCTCGACATTAGGCAAGGGTTCAAATTCAAATTAGTCGATTTCCCAAACGATCACATTAATCTACGTATAATCGATCTGAACACAGTCACAGGACAGCAAAACAAAACGCAAAAAATATTGTAGATCCTTCTACGGCCTGCGATGGTGTCCCTGTTCACTAGCCAGAGAGAAGGACTTTTGCGAAATACTTCTTTGCCGCTTTCTAATACCATCGAATGGATTTGCTGTGGTGCGTTTTCTAGAGAGTTATATACTGTACTTGGCACGTGATGTGCAGGCTATGTGCAGCATCGGTATGTACGATGTTTGTTTCTTCTGCATCTTCGAATAACCGAACCTTCAATTCTGCCGCATTCTGCCTTCCACTCATTGCACCCCCATTTGCGATCATTTTTACTTCATTTTATATTACTCTTGGGTGTGTGAAGGAGCAACAATACCGAAGAGGTTACCGTGGACCGGTGCGCCACGCCGGTGGCAAAAGGTGGCTATGCTATGCTACTCCAACATTGTGCTCCAGCCCTGACATGACCTCAGTACTCTCACCAGACAGCAGCCGCTCGAACGGATGGGTGGCTTGTTGGGAAACGGCACAACTTTTATGAGTGTGCAGCACGAAAAAAGGAGCACATCGGACTTTTCATTTCCGCTCTATTTACCATCGGCTACTGGGGCTGGCGGGGGTTCGCCACCGTATTCCTCCATGTCTCCGTGGCCGTTCTGTTCGTACGGTGGCCAACTCGAAACTATCGGTCATCAGCAAGCACCCAACCCAGCATCAGTGGTCGGTTTTCTGCGATCGTTTGAGTTGTCCGTATCCGAAAAGGTGCCCGGTAGCCGGTGTCTGCCGGAACCGAGGGATCTCAAAAGTATGTCTCGGTGTGGCTATAGCGGAAGGAAGCTGATTTACACAACCCTAGCACACTATATATACGATTGGGCGGCTTGGTAGTGTTGGCTTAGACGAACCGTAGGTATAGAGTGCATCCAAGCGAACGGAGATTCTTGGATGAAATGCCACATTCAGGCAAAAGGTTAAATTTACTAGGTTAGCTATGTTTTCGGGTACAAAATACAATAAGTAAAATCAATTGCATCCAATGGAAAACGCTCAAAACATGCACGCTGTCGAGTCTGACATCGAAGATTGGAAACTTGTTCACCTAAACAACATAGATAAACGTTTCAACTAATTTGGCCATTCAATTATAGGCGACAGTTCACCGGCAGGGAACGCGAAAGAGACTTCTAAAACCGGCCACCAAAACTGTTTGCATCCCCAAGTACGGAAGCGGCCACCCCGGGACGGAACGTCGACACGACGATGCCGACAGAATTATCCACGCCTCGGCGGATGCAAGGGCTTGTTGAAGCGAAGCTAAATTATTCGGTGACCAACGTTTGGGATACCACCATCGTCTACCATCAGAGAGTAGTTGGTAGTGTTGTGTGAAGTGATTACCCCAACGATTCGAGTCGTAGGTATATACAGGGTGAATATAAAAAAACTGCAACAAAGTAAAACGCCATATTTTTTTCATTTTTGATTCAATTTTATTGAATGAAAGCAAAAAATGTCGGAAATTTCATAAAATTTTAGAACAAATTAGGTTTGTTCGAATTGGCCACCTTTGGCACGAATTATGGCCTTCAAACGGCCAATGAAACCGTTACACGCTGCCCGCAAGTGGCTCTGCGGTATTTTGTCCCATTCTCGGCGAAGCGTTTGCTTGAGGTGATCGAAAGTTTGGTATTTTTTAGTTCAAACCTTGCTTTCTAAAATACCCCAGGCACAATAGTCCAACGGATTGGCATCCGGAGATTTTGGTACCCATTGTGCGGTGGAAATGAAGCGAGGAACCTCATTTTTTAACCATTCTTGGGTGGCGCGTGCTGAGTGCGATGGTGCTGAGTCCTGTTGGAATGTCCAAGGTCTGCGACCGAAATGTTTGCGTGCCCTAGGCTCCAATACACTCTTCAGAATATTTTGCGATAATATTCGGCATTTATTTTGACGCCACGGTCGATAATACGAGCGGATAGCGACCATCGGCTGTTATGGCGGCCCACACCCCCACCATGGCCGGCGCTTGAGTTCTGGTGGCCAACCGAAGGTGTAAATTTTCAGCTGACCTCTCTGGCAAGTAAACACGATCATTTTATTTGTTTACAAACTGCTGGATAACGAATGGTTTCTCATCGGAGAAAACCAAATTGCCAGTTCACCACTTGCGGCCAAGCGAAGCAAGTCTTTGGCTCTTTCGAGTGTAACTTTTTTTTGTGCATCGGTAAGATCTTGCACTTTTTGGAACTTCAATGGCTTTAGTTCAAGCTCATTTTGCAATATTTGCCGAATGGCATACTGCGATATGTTCAGCGCACGAGCCATTTTTCGGCCACTGCGACACGGATTTCGATGAAGTCGCTTCTTCACTTTTCGAACCATTTCTGGTGATGTTGCTGTTTTTTTTCGTCCACTTCCTTGACGTCAGGCTACGCTACCAGTATCACTGTAACGAGCGATGGTACGAGACACAAAAGATTTATTAACATTTAAATGCTGGAGGGCTCTAAAGATAGCCACTTGTGGTTTTCCAGCCAAATATAATGAAATCATACTGTTACGGTTGAGTTCCATCACGAATAACTTTTTTTCTGTAAAATTCCCACCAAAATGCTTTTGCACGCTTATAAACAATATAATGAACTGTCACTGGTATAAATCTGACAGCTGTCGGACGAGAGGTTTAGAAATGACAGCAGTCTGAAGTTTGTTGCAGTTTTTTTATTCACCCTGTAGACTCCTGAGTTGTAGGAGTACGGGAGAACCGATTGAACGGCCGGAAGGTACGATCCGTTGGATGCGGTGGCCAAAGCCAGGACGACGAGTGCGATAAAGGCCTGATCACAGAACGAAACAAAGTTGAACCCCGTTGTCTAAAAACCTCTTGGTGCTCGCAACTCACCTTCATGTCTGTGAAATTTGTTTCCACTTTAAACTTGTTGATGATTTGATTTTATCTTCGACGCCGACTTGACACTGATTCAACTTGACCATGTGATCGGTCTTTTATACCTGAAAAATCGAAACAGAGAATCGTTGCATGAATGAAAAAAACCTTGGTACTCTTTTAACAATCGTCATTGTGTATGTTGGAAAACAGTCGAAAGATAAAGAATAATAAAACACATAGAAGTTGTGCACTGACCATGAAAGTCCCTGTGTAAGTCTTCTTCATAGAGTAGCAAGCCTTTCTATCTCAGAAGCATTTAAAAAACTAATCATGCGTAAAAGGTTGATTTGCTCATGGATTGACCAACGAGGCGAAATTCGCGAAAAGGAACATTCACTAAAAAATGCTGAGGGTCTAAACATGTTCATGACGGAAGCAGACGAATAAAACTGCGACAAACTTGCTACATGAAAAATGTGAAGTGTACGCCAAAACAGTATAAATGTGCCATTATTTCGCAGACGCAGCACAGTTCAATTCCAACAGCACCAGCGACATACAGCGTACAAATCAACCATGCAGGTAAATAAGAAACAACGAAAATGGGTCCCCTCACCTTTCAAAAATAGTTCTAAATTTATAATATCTTGCTTTTCTTAGGGTGTTATCTTGATCGTCGTCCTGGCTTTGGCCACCGCATCCCAGGGATCGTACCTTCCGGCCGTTCAATCGGTTTTCCCGTACTCCTACAACTCCGGAGTCTATGGCCTGAATGCGTACGACGGATATGGTCACTATTCTTCGCTTGGTGGCTTGGGATACTCTTCGCTGCTGGACCACGGACTGTCGTATCCTTACTCTACGGGT
>NW_026458942.1:0-1000 GCF_943734635.1 Anopheles cruzii | reverse complement strand
TAAAATATGCGACGGCCCAAACAATGGCTAGTAACTCCTTTTCGATCGTATGATAACGAGTTTCGGGTCCATTCAGTGACCTGCTGGCGAACGCTATAGGTCGGTCTATTGTTTTCTCATTTGAAAGCACCGCTCCAATGGCAAATTTACTGGCGTCGGTAGTCAATACAAATCTGTCTCGATGGTTTGGCCTCACTAATATTGGTTCTGAGATTAGAGCTTTCCGCAACGTGTTGAAAGCGTCATTGCAGTCGGACGACCAATTGAATTTAATGTCCTTCTTCAACAAATCGTTTAGAGGCTTACGGATCCTTGCGATACCTGGGATGAATTTCCCATAGAAGTTAGTCGCGCCTAAGAACGAACGTACTCCTTTGATGTTTGTTGGTGGGCTCATATTCTCAATGCTTTTGACATTATCTTTGGCGGGCCTTACTCCCTGTTGGTTGATTATGTGGCCTAGGTATTTGATCTCTTCCTTCAGTATTTGGCATTTCTTTGGCTCAAGCTTTAAATTGTACTTGCGAAGCCCTCTGAGCACTTTCTCAAAATGTTCGTTATGTTCATGGATTGTCCTTCCAAAGATGACAATATCGTCTAAGTATACTACTGCTCTCACACCTTTGATTTCGTATAGAACGGTGTTCATTAAACGTTGGAATGTCGACGGACTGTTTCTTAAGCCCATCGGCATCGCGCGGAAGTGATAGTGACCGGTAGGCGTTGAGAAAGCTGTCTTCGCAGCATCCTTTGGGGATATCGGGATCTGGTAGAATCCTGATTTCAAATCCAACGTGGAGAAGTATTTGCTATCTCCCAACGTGTCTATGATTTCGTTAATTAACGGAATTGGGTAAACGAAGGGTTTCGTGACCTCGTTCAAAGCTCGGAAGTCTACTACAATTCGATATCTTTTCTTCCCATTATCGTCCAGCTTCTTGGGTATGCATAGGACGGGGGCGTTGTACGGGCTTGTACTAGGTTCGATAATTCCTTGTTC
>NW_026458941.1:0-1000 GCF_943734635.1 Anopheles cruzii | reverse complement strand
CGATGGTACGCATTATCCAACCTTTCGCCAGCCACGTCGCCACGTCAGCGACCTATTCGACAGGATTTCAGCAAGCGCCGCTTACAAAATCGCGTTTGTAGATTGAATCCGAACGCCGATTCGAATGATAATAGTTCCATTGCAATTCCACCCGTTTCCTTACTACCACCAACTACCAACAGCTTCCAACCAACTACCACTGTCTGAACGACTCTGGTAATGGCACAAAAGTTGCTTGGTCGCCGTATGAGTAGCAAAATAGCTTGCAAATTATACGTTTCAGCGAAACATTTTGTATGTCGTCCAGTCTGGTTTTGTTCATTGTCCGGAACGTATTCAGCTCCGGTGGTACTGGATACTGCACCGCATGTTCGAAAACGCTGCTTTGGTTGGTTAGTCGGCGGCCTTGGACTGTACGACACGGTTGGTTGGCCCTCACAAACTTGTACACCGTAACGGTGCCGGAAGTCCCCGCCAGGAACCGGCAGTCCGCATCATTGGACCCGTTTTCTGCCATCAAGGCAAAGTTCTCCGGAACGGCGCCGGGAGTCCCGGCCAGGAACCAGCAGTCCGCATCATTGGACCCGTTTTCTGCTATTAAGGCACAGTTCTCCCTTATGTCCACGCGGCGGCCGTCGAACACTGGAACTGGCACATCTGGCCGAGGAGCATAGGGAACCCGGGACACGACCTCACGCCGCCACAACATCCGCGAGCCTTGTTCCAGCGGGTCCTCCTCTCTTCGCTGGTCGATTCCGGGTGACACGTTGTGCAGCATTTTCTCGAACCGGTAGGAAGACTGCAAAGGCAGCGGGCCAAACCTTTCTACTTCCCTCGCCAGGTGCGTTAACGCATGCACATTGCCGGTTATGTAGCCGAACATGCCGTGGTGGTAGTACGCAGTCATCGAACAAATGCCGCGCGTGGCGCAGACTGCCGGGGGTCAGGAATCGGCGCTGGTTGCAGATCGCCACTGCCCAGTGCAGCCGGGTGTAATTTT
>NW_026458940.1:0-1001 GCF_943734635.1 Anopheles cruzii | reverse complement strand
CAGCGAACCTAACGCCCGATCGCCGACCGACCTGGTTCCGGGCGTACACTTTCAAAGACTACTATAAACTGAGCGATCTCAGCCTGGAGTCCCTCGGTGGTCTCGTACGTCGCTTTGCACAGTCCGAGCAACAGCTCGACGGCTATTGGCGAGCGAAGCAGAAACTTTCCGATCCTCTGCTGGAGGAAGGTTGCACCGGTCAGTGTCTGCGGGACGCACTCTGTGCCATCGTTCGCACCGAGCACGACGATGACGGGGCTTGTCAGCGATTGTACGAGCCAGCGGAACAGGAACAAAGAAACTAACGCTACGCTACTTACCGCAACCGCTTTCTCCAGCTTCTCTTTGGCCTCACGCGGAGAGATGGCTTTATTGGAAAGCCCCAGCAACGCTTCCATCCTCGTGCAAGCCCGTTGCTTCTCGTTCAGCAGCTCGCGCAGTTTATTCAGCTCGCCCAGTAGCTCCATGTTTTCCTTCATCAACTTCAACGATTCGCCCGCATCCTTCCGTTGGCCACCTTTCTGCTTCGAGCTCTTCGTCAAACGCTCCAGGTACTCGCGCTGCCGCAGGAACTCGTTCTGTACGTCCTCATCGAGGGCCAGCGATTTCTGAAGCTCTTTGTCCTCCGAGTAGCGGTGGCACAGCTCCTTGACGCTGCGCTTCAGCTCTTCCGGGCGCTGGATCAGGCCGGACACGTTGTAGATGTCACCGCACACGCGCTGGTACTGGGCCTTGGCATTGCGGAGCCGGTCCCGCTCCTTGCGCAGCTCGAGATCGATTCCGTAGTACTTATCGCGCAGTTCCTGTAGCTGCAGCTCGTACTGCTTGTTGGTTTGCTGTAGCTCTTCGAGCTTCTTCTCCATCTCGAGGATGAATTCCTTCTTCTCCTTGATTTCGCGGTCCTTTGGTTCGATCTGTGCCTTTAGCTCGTTGATTTTCAGCGACAGCACCTGCTTGTACTTTTCCAGCTCTCCATTTTTCTTGCCCAACTCGTACACCTT
>NW_026458939.1:0-1001 GCF_943734635.1 Anopheles cruzii | reverse complement strand
CGGTGGACAGTGGTGAAAGAAGAAGACGGCAGAAAGGCCCCCGAAACACGATAATTGCTTCAGCCAACCGCCGCCGACGCTTACGCGATCGCGGGATCCGTTACGTGAACCGCGTGCAGGGAGCAACCCATCACGCATTTCTTCACGGGCGGCTCACGGTCGTTGAGCTGATCAGAAAATGATGCTCGGTCGGTTTGAAGGTCGCTTCCCCCCGCCCCTAGCGGCGGCGGCAACGGCAAACGGGTCGGATGGTGGCCACTGAACTCCTGAGTAACGCGGCGGCGGCGATGGTGCGTTACTTTGCGTAACGCTAATGACCTTTTAGGCCACGCGTCGCATCGTGGGGTTTTGGTGACTTTCGTGGTGACGGGGAGATGTTCGTTGGGGAGGGGTGGGGGGAGGAATGAATTAGCTTTTTATCACACGCTCTGCCTCCCTTTCTCTCTCTTTCCTTCTTTTTGTTGCTCTATCGCCTTCGGTGCGCTCTTGAGCCGCATGGAGTTGGCTTACGTCAGGCGTCTTAAGTCGCCGTCATTACGTACCCCTATTTTTCGGTTTCGGTGGCCCTTCAGTCACTCGAACGTGCGGTGCGGTGTGGTGGTTGGCGGTGCTGAGGGGGCACTTGTCGACCGACAAACCCATAACGGCTTCGCGTAACGCTGGAGTGTTGGTGTTTGCGTCGGATGCTGATGGGATGCTGATGGTCCCGGAAGTGGCTGGGGCCCTCTAAGAGGAGTTCCTCCCGTCACTGCACCACCTAAAGACGAGTCCCGGCCCCCCCCCCCGCCCGCGGGCGCGCTTCCACCGAGTCGTTTGTATATAAACGCACAGATGTTTTTCTTTCCCGGAATGTTTTATTTTTGGGCTTTCGCTTGACTCGCTGAGCTTTCGCTGCTGCTACTACCGGTCAGGACTGGGCAAGTTTGCCGGAGCGAGAGAGAGAAGGAGAGAGAAAGAGAGAGAGAGAGAGAGATTCTGGCTCCATTATAACTGTGGCACGG
>NW_026458938.1:0-1001 GCF_943734635.1 Anopheles cruzii | reverse complement strand
CAGCGAACCTAACGCCCGATCGCCGACCGACCTGGTTCCGGGCGTACTCTTTCAAAGACTACTATAAACTGACCGATCTCAGCCTGGAGTCCCTCGGTGGCCTCGTGCGTCGCTTTGCACAGTCCGAGCCAGAGCTCGAGGGCTATTGGCGAGCGAAGCAGAAACATTCCGATCCTCTGCTGGAGGAAGGTTGCACCGGTTCGTGTCTGCGGGACGCACTCTGTGCCATCGTTCGCACCGAGCACGACGATGACGGGGCTTGTCAGCGATTGTACGAGCCAGCGGAACAGGAACAAAGGAACTAACGCTACGCTACTCACCGCAACCGCTTTCTCCAGCTTCTCTTTGGCCTCGCGCGGAGAGATGGCTTTACTGGAAAGCCCCAGCAACGCTTCCATCCTCGTGCAGGCCCGCTGCTTCTCGTTCAGCAGCTCGCGCAGTTTGTTCAGTTCGCCCAGTAGCTCCATGTTTTCCTTCATCAACTTCAACGATTCGCCCGCGTCCTTCCGTTGGCCACCTTTCTGCTTCGTGCTCTTCGTCAACCGCTCCAGGTACTCGCGTTGCCGCAGGAACTCATTCTGTACGTCCTCATCCAGGGCCAGCGATTTCTGAAGCTCTTTGTCCTCCGAGTAGCGGTGGCACAGCTCCTTGACGCTGCGCTTCAGCTCTTCCGGGCGCTGGATCAGGCCGGACACGTTGTAGATGTCACCGCACACGCGCTGGTACTGGGCCTTGGCATTGCGGAGCCGGTCCCGCTCTTTGCGCAGCTCCAGGTCGATACCGTAGTACTTATCGCGCAGTTCCTGTAGCTGCAGCTCGTACTGCTTGTTGGTTTGCTGTAGCTCCTCGAGCTTCTTTTCCATCTCGAGGATGAATTCCTTCTTCTCCTTGATTTCGCGGTCCTTTGGTTCGATCTGTGCCTTCAGCTCGTTGATTTTCAGCGACAGCACCTGTTTGTACTTTTCCAGCTCTCCATTTTTCTTGCCCAACTCGTACACCTT
>NW_026458937.1:0-1001 GCF_943734635.1 Anopheles cruzii | reverse complement strand
AACTCAAGAACGGCTGAACCGATTTGGCTGAAAATTGGTGTGGAGGTAGCTTAGATCCAAGGGGGTAAAATAGGATACTTTTTATAATCCGATCGCGTCACAATGAAGCCACAATACGCACAATGTGTTTTTCTCCCCCCCCACCTCCCCTTTCCCCATCCAAATAAGGTCGACGCGATCTCTCCCGCTGAGGCGGCATCGACAAACGATAGACAGAGAGCGAAACAGCAAGCAATTGTCTCTCTCTTGCGTATGCTTACACTCTCTCTCGCAAACGCCGAATAGTTTGGCAAATTGTCAGCCAGTGAGAGAGCCTCCTTATTCTCGCGATCCGAGAAATGAGCAATTGTTTAGCGACAAAGGTGGATCTCCTTTCTCATATCTCCTTTCATCCTTCGCGTCGTAAAAAAATTAACGTGCGTGGAGATAATATTGAATACTTCATTTTAAACACTTGCTTTTTCGGGAAATAATTTTAATCGTAGGGAAGCATTCCCCAGTAAGTATTTACTTAAAAATAGTTAAATTGTACCGTACCGTGTATTATTTGAGATGGGTTCGAATGTTTGGATTTTTTTTTGTTTGGGAAAAATTGTGAAACGAATTTAACGTGTCAATTCCAGAAATCCTGATCTTGAGGTGAATAAGGAGATACCAGCTAACAATTAGGAATGCCAGCGCCAAATCGTGAACTGAATGATGTATATAATCGAGATGTTTGGCGCATGTTGCGAGATGTTTTGGAGGGGCAATGATTTTACTGTCCTGAAATTTCCGCCAAACACTGCCAGTAATTCCAAGATCAGCTGACGAAATGAAGTGCTTCTCTTCTTATTGGACAACGACCGTTGAACGGTTTTAGCCTGCACCAACCAGCGACAATGTTAATCTCTGATACTCTTTCTAAACGTTCGTTTTTACGGGCCGGGTTGTTAGTCCCGCGCCAACCCCCCTGGAACGCCGGAATCGGGAATCGAACCCATGGCCAGCTGCGATACAGG
>NW_026458936.1:0-1001 GCF_943734635.1 Anopheles cruzii | reverse complement strand
AACTCAAGAACGGCTGAACCGATTTGGCTGAAAATTGGTGTGGAGGTAGCTTAGATCCAAGGGGGTAAAATAGGATACTTTTTATAATCCGATCGCGTCACAATGAAGCCACAATACGCACAATGTGTTTTTCTCCCCCCCCACCTCCCCTTTCCCCATCCAAATAAGGTCGACGCGATCTCTCCCGCTGAGGCGGCATCGACAAACGATAGACAGAGAGCGAAACAGCAAGCAATTGTCTCTCTCTTGCGTATGCTTACACTCTCTCTCGCAAACGCCGAATAGTTTGGCAAATTGTCAGCCAGTGAGAGAGCCTCCTTATTCTCGCGATCCGAGAAATGAGCAATTGTTTAGCGACAAAGGTGGATCTCCTTTCTCATATCTCCTTTCATCCTTCGCGTCGTAAAAAAATTAACGTGCGTGGAGATAATATTGAATACTTCATTTTAAACACTTGCTTTTTCGGGAAATAATTTTAATCGTAGGGAAGCATTCCCCAGTAAGTATTTACTTAAAAATAGTTAAATTGTACCGTACCGTGTATTATTTGAGATGGGTTCGAATGTTTGGATTTTTTTTTGTTTGGGAAAAATTGTGAAACGAATTTAACGTGTCAATTCCAGAAATCCTGATCTTGAGGTGAATAAGGAGATACCAGCTAACAATTAGGAATGCCAGCGCCAAATCGTGAACTGAATGATGTATATAATCGAGATGTTTGGCGCATGTTGCGAGATGTTTTGGAGGGGCAATGATTTTACTGTCCTGAAATTTCCGCCAAACACTGCCAGTAATTCCAAGATCAGCTGACGAAATGAAGTGCTTCTCTTCTTATTGGACAACGACCGTTGAACGGTTTTAGCCTGCACCAACCAGCGACAATGTTAATCTCTGATACTCTTTCTAAACGTTCGTTTTTACGGGCCGGGTTGTTAGTCCCGCGCCAACCCCCCTGGAACGCCGGAATCGGGAATCGAACCCATGGCCAGCTGCGATACAGG
>NW_026458935.1:0-1001 GCF_943734635.1 Anopheles cruzii | reverse complement strand
CGGTGGACAGTGGTGAAAGAAGAAGACGGCAGAAAGGCCCCCGAAACACGATAATTGCTTCAGCCAACCGCCGCCGACGCTTACGCGATCGCGGGATCCGTTACGTGAACCGCGTGCAGGGAGCAACCCATCACGCATTTCTTCACGGGCGGCTCACGGTCGTTGAGCTGATCAGAAAATGATGCTCGGTCGGTTTGAAGGTCGCTTCCCCCCGCCCCTAGCGGCGGCGGCAACGGCAAACGGGTCGGATGGTGGCCACTGAACTCCTGAGTAACGCGGCGGCGGCGATGGTGCGTTACTTTGCGTAACGCTAATGACCTTTTAGGCCACGCGTCGCATCGTGGGGTTTTGGTGACTTTCGTGGTGACGGGGAGATGTTCGTTGGGGAGGGGTGGGGGGAGGAATGAATTAGCTTTTTATCACACGCTCTGCCTCCCTTTCTCTCTCTTTCCTTCTTTTTGTTGCTCTATCGCCTTCGGTGCGCTCTTGAGCCGCATGGAGTTGGCTTACGTCAGGCGTCTTAAGTCGCCGTCATTACGTACCCCTATTTTTCGGTTTCGGTGGCCCTTCAGTCACTCGAACGTGCGGTGCGGTGTGGTGGTTGGCGGTGCTGAGGGGGCACTTGTCGACCGACAAACCCATAACGGCTTCGCGTAACGCTGGAGTGTTGGTGTTTGCGTCGGATGCTGATGGGATGCTGATGGTCCCGGAAGTGGCTGGGGCCCTCTAAGAGGAGTTCCTCCCGTCACTGCACCACCTAAAGACGAGTCCCGGCCCCCCCCCCCGCCCGCGGGCGCGCTTCCACCGAGTCGTTTGTATATAAACGCACAGATGTTTTTCTTTCCCGGAATGTTTTATTTTTGGGCTTTCGCTTGACTCGCTGAGCTTTCGCTGCTGCTACTACCGGTCAGGACTGGGCAAGTTTGCCGGAGCGAGAGAGAGAAGGAGAGAGAAAGAGAGAGAGAGAGAGAGATTCTGGCTCCATTATAACTGTGGCACGG
>NW_026458934.1:0-1002 GCF_943734635.1 Anopheles cruzii | reverse complement strand
CAATTCTCGGTCATCTCTTCGGCGTATAGCACTATGCAGATCAGCACTTTGGTATTGCTGTGCATCTATACGGGACACTTTGACGAGTTTCAACAAGTGGTGGATTTTTTCAATGACAGAACCTTTGCCTGTGAGCTCCCCGTGGCCGAAGTAATCAGGAATCGCTGGTATCGCGTGAGCAATCTGTTCATTTTATCACCTCAAATCTTGTTAGTTTTCTCATATATTCAGTTTTGGACGACCGGACTGTCTTTAAACAGTTATAGTCAATTTCTATTTCGCGGCGAGCCCGCCGGTGGCCGGTTAGTTCAGTTCGTATACCAGAATTTTCTTCCCATCCCCGTAATGGGTTTTTTTGTGGGTTGTACGATTGCATATTCGATGATTGTTGGCTTTCTGGGTGAGATGGAGCTTCTGGCGAGTTGCTTGGGAGAGTTGGACGCGACGGTGGAGTCACGTATGTCCACACTACCTCAAACATCTCACCGCGACTTCTCTGACGCTATGTTCTGGAACATTTACAACGGAGAGCTTCGACGCTGCGCTAAGCGACATTGTGAAATTTTTGAGTAATTTTGAGATCGAAATGAAATTGTAAATTTGATCTCAAATCTGGGCTGTTTTTCTTGTAGAACAATATCGGTGCTGGAACGAGTGCTCCGATTCGTGTTTCTTCAATACCATTTGGCATCGATAACGGTCGTGGTTAGCTGCTTGTACATGTTGCCACGTCTAAACTCCTTCGACGAAATTAGTGTCATCTTAGAGTATCTACTATTCCTCGTTTTGGTTTACTTCATCTTTTGCTACCTAATTGAGAAGGTTCAGTCTATGGTAGGTATAGCCCAACTCTGCTCGGCAGTAGCTAATCTGTTGATCCTTTTTCCCAATATTTAAAAACTTTTGGATTTAGAATTGTTTCATCGGGGAAAAGCTGTACGCCACAAGATGGATGATGCAGATGCGCTACTCCCGGAAGTTCCACCGTGAGTACCGTTCAGC
>NW_026458933.1:0-1002 GCF_943734635.1 Anopheles cruzii | reverse complement strand
CACAGCCAGCCCCAATCTATGGTGGAAAGGTCCTGTCCTATGCTCCAAATCTGGCTTACGGTGGAATCGCTTCCCACGGATGGTAAATTGCATAAAAAAGCATCAAACTTTGATTGTCTGATGAAAATTGCATGTAAAGTGATAAGAATTGTGATAAAATAAAACCAATCATTTGTGGAAACATAATTTCTGTGCTTGTATACGTAATCTTTGTTTTGTTCTTTAAACGCATGTAATGGACGTAAGATGTAAGATCAATTTCTCAAAGTTCTAATCTTCTATTGGAAATGTATTGTTTTTCCTATAAACGAACCGCAGTATCGTCAGCTCAAATTGCTGCATTGAAGTTGATGCAGTGGAACTCTTGTAACATACGTTGGTGGAATAAAAATGGAAAATAACAACGATCTGATCTTTAATATCTCTATCATAAAATGTGTCTTCATATTTATGTGAGTTGATCTAAATGTGATCTAATAAGGACACGTTTTCAGTATGATGGTGAATGCAAACGACAAACGGCTAAATAAGAAATGCTTCTTAATAGAAAAAGAGGACATTTATAAAAACGATTATTTAAGATAAACATCAATATTAGAAGAAGCTCTTCTGTTATGTTTTGATAACAGCACAGATTTTCTCTATAATTACTAACCATTAAATTGTTAAACAAGACCATTTTGTGCTTATTACATAGGTCATTATGATTACAAACTAAAAGTGTTCCCAAATTAATAATAAAGAACAGACACGGATATTTCGCATAAGACACAAATAAACTAATTGATCAATGAAAAACCAAGTAAACAAATATTTCGTTGGATTTCTGTTATCATGTTTGATGCGTATGATTATTATGTAAATGAAACTGAATTATATCCGATTATATATGGCAGTTTCTACAGTTTACGAAATAATTTGCAAAAATAATCATCCATAAAATGTTTACGGTTTTATTAGCGTTTCGAAAAGTTTTATGCTATTTCTACGTCACATTGCCAA
>NW_026458932.1:0-1002 GCF_943734635.1 Anopheles cruzii | reverse complement strand
CACAGCCAGCCCCAATCTATGGTGGAAAGGTCCTGTCCTATGCTCCAAATCTGGCTTACGGTGGAATCGCTTCCCACGGATGGTAAATTGCATAAAAAAGCATCAAACTTTGATTGTCTGATGAAAATTGCATGTCAAGTGATAAGAATTGTGATAAAATAAAACCAATCATTTGTGGAAACATAATTTCTGTGCTTGTATACGTAATCTTTGTTTTGTTCTTTAAACGCATGTAATGGACGTAAGATGTAAGATCAATTTCTCAAAGTTCTAATCTTCTATTGGAAATGTATTGTTTTTCCTATAAACGAACCGCAGTATCGTCAGCTCAAATTGCTGCATTGAAGTTGATGCAGTGGAACTCTTCTAACATACGTTGGTGGAATAAAAATGGAAAATAACAACGATCTGATCTTTAATATCTCTATCATAAAATGTGTCTTCATATTTATGTGAGTTGATCTAAATGTGATCTAATAAGGACACGTTTTCAGTATGATGGTGAATGCAAACGACAAACGGCTAAATAAGAAATGCTTCTTAATAGAAAAAGAGGACATTTATAAAAACGATTATTTAAGATAGACAACAATATTAGAAGAAGCTCTTCTGTTATGTTTTGATAACAGCACAGATTTTCTCTATAATTACTAACCATTAAGTTGTTAAACAAGACCATTTTGTGCTTATTACATAGGTCATTATGATTACAAACTAAAAGTGTTCCCAAATTAATAATAAAGAACAGACACGGATATTTCGCATAAAACACAAATAAACTAATTGATCAATGAAAAACCAAGTAAACAAATATTTCGTTGGATTTCTTTTATTATGTTTGATGCGTATGATTATTATGTAAATGAAACTGAATTATATCCGATTATATATGGCAGTTTCTACAGTTTACGAAATAATTTGCAAAAATAATCATCCATAAAATGTTTACGGTTTTATTAGCGTTTCGAAAAGTTTTATGCTATTTCTACGTCACATTGCCAA
>NW_026458931.1:0-1003 GCF_943734635.1 Anopheles cruzii | reverse complement strand
GTTGAGTTGACAGCGGTGGAGTGAACCCAAACTGTTATACGCAACAGATCCTACTTAGCGGAAATGGCTCCACACTTTGGTTGGTTTAGTTGTGAAGTTTATTATCCCAGCGAAGGAAACGGGTGAAGCAACATTATTACCTTTCGCCTATTATTCAACGTTCGAGTTCCAGATCAGGCTGGCTGAGAATGGGCCGCTTCGTCGTGGGAGAAAGTTCTTCACACGCGTAGCTAATAATTTTTAAAAGCCAGACCCGCAAACATTTCAATCCGGTCTCGTCGGTGTCACGATGGCACTCTTACTGCCACAAACTCCAGCAAACAGTGTTTGCAAATCTTGCGATGATTACCTTCCCTTTCGTTTGTTTCGCGCGCGCCGAGCCATAATTTTCCATGAACCATGATCAAAGACCAAATCAGTGCGTCAGTGTTCGCCAATTTCGCTTCGCTACTTCTTCGTGATAATGACCGCCGCCGTCACCAAATCGACCACGACCACGGGCTTTCGAAAGCTGCCGACTCCAATCCCGAAAAAAAAGCATAACCTCCCTACTTGACTTGACAGCATGGCTTTGATCCGCGTGGTCCATGGTTTCGCTGCGAAATTATATGCCAGTTCATTGACAGCGAGCTCGCGCGCCTGCGTCTTGTTTTGTCTGTTTTCTTCCCGATTTTTACGACCCCGTGCGGTGCTCCAAGAGAGGCATCACCACGATGCCATGCCATCATCATCATCATCATCATCATCGCCGTCCCCAATGCCGGCCTCAGGGGCTAATAACAGTAGTTGGTCCGAGCAGTGCCATATTCGCGGTTCGCCTGTCGGAACGTATCCCGGTTCCCATCAGCACACACGGAGCATCCCTTCGGCTGGTGTGGTGTGTGTGCGATCGGGTTGGACGGTTGGACGGAGGAACTTCCTTTAACGCTCGACCGTACGATCGGGGAACGCGATCACTGGGGGATCGCGTTTATGCGTGTGACGTATGGTGCGGCGCAACGCA
>NW_026458930.1:0-1003 GCF_943734635.1 Anopheles cruzii | reverse complement strand
GATCGCGTTGACTCAGAGGACTGGACGCTTGCTGTATTGCCGTTATCGGCAAGTGTTCGTCATCGTCGCTATTGGTTTCGTTGTAACTGGTGAGGCAAGCGTGAACTTGGAGAACTTGCCGTAACTTGCATGCTGTTGCATCGTCAACGGCGCCAATTAGCGCCATCGTTTCTATACGGGGAGTGAGACCATTGAACAGCAATAGGAGAATGATTAAAATGCCGACAAATGGAGAATTAATCCGTTTTTTAGTATGCATTTTTGTACTATTTTTTGCTTTGACGAACACGAGTCACGGTTACGGCTGTCATAATTCGGATCCGCGATGTTGTGTTCTATAAACAAACAACACAGTGGAAAAAATATGCGACCGGTAGAGGCATTGGTTTTAAAAGACTCGATAATAATTATCCCGAACAATGAATCACGAACCGGTAAATCCTTTAATAGTGAAGTTTTTTCACAAGCCTTTTGATCAACACTAGTGCAATGTCGAATTTGAAATGAAGCATCCTCAGCTAACACAATGCGTGTTGGTACCGAAAAGGTAAACACTGTCTCTGACTGTTTTAATTATTAAAATCAGTTAATTCAACTCGGTTAACATCTGGTTGATTTCCAGGTTCTAGCATAACCAAACGTTGATGGTGCAACTGGCAGCAAAAACACTCAACAATCGAAAAACTCGAAATCTGTCGGTGGTTGCTCGAAACTGCTCGAATAGGATTCAAACGATCAATTGAATTTTAATCTTCAATTGCTACGCTCTAATCCTCGTTGACAACTAAAATTTGATCTTTTTCGGGGCGTTTAGAAAATAATACCCCAAATAATGAAGAAAGTATCATTGGCATAAATGGGAAATTTAACAAACTGCGTTTTAAACTGAGTGCTTTCAGGCGAAGGACGTTCGTCGGACGTTCGGACGTGGCCCAACGATGGCCCATCGAATCGAACGGTGTAAATTAAATCGCTCAATCTCGATAGCATCAAAATGGAAAGC
>NW_026458929.1:0-1004 GCF_943734635.1 Anopheles cruzii | reverse complement strand
TTTGGGAGGTTCTCCTTTTTCTATAAGACCTCGTGATAAGAAATCAAATGATCATTCACTTCAACATTTGTTCGTGTTCATCGTCAATATCTATTTTCTTACCTCTTGTACATTATTTTTCATCCTGTTCATAGACTATGTCGGCCTCTTTACTATTCATAACCTCAGAATCAACTACGCCAGAACCGTTGATAGGCAAGTTGAGTCCACTATTACTATCATCGACGAAATAATCGGAATGAGTGGATGGATTGGAGTCATCGTTGGGGCTCTGATGACGTCGGTAGAGGTCACAAACCCGGATTCAATGATGATGAAATGATGGCAAAACAAAAAGTAATCACCATTAACATTCAGCTATAATATTACATGCTTGTACTGACCTTCTTGGTGGTGCTCCCACCGATGTCGGTAGTAGTACTAGCGGCTGTACTGTCGGAGAAAATTGTAAGACGCGAGTAATTTCCGTCTCTTGTGTTGTTTCTATTCGTAGTGAAAATCCTATCGATCGTCGCAGTATTGGTAGTTCCTACTGATGGCAATGTCGTGTTAACAAGAAACGACGTCTCATATTCATAACTGGCCGTGGTATACTCCGCAGAACTAAAATTAGTTGTTACACTAGCATTGATCAAATAACCGAAGACATACGGTAAACTCAGGCCAGCACTATAAGTAGCATTCTGGGCTGTCATTCGATCCTTCAAAGCGGGACTCGAGAAGGTTTTAACGAAGGGCGTTCTGCTACTACCAATATGCAACCTATTCTTTTCGTAGGTACATGTCGTATCCTCCAAGTTACGATCAGTTGTGCTTGCATTGAGCAAGTATTCAAAGATATACGACGGACTCAACAGAGCACTTGAGCCAAATGAGATTTTACTATTATCAATATTATTGTAACCATTAGTAGCAGACGTGTGGTCCATTGAACTTGGCTTAGCTGTGGTTGTAGAGGATACTGAAGTAGTGGTGGGTTTGGTCAGATAACCGAAATTCGACAG
>NW_026458928.1:0-1004 GCF_943734635.1 Anopheles cruzii | reverse complement strand
TTTGGGAGGTTCTCCTTTTTCTATAAGACCTCGTGATAAGAAATCAAATGATCATTCACTTCAACATTTGTTCGTGTTCATCGTCAATATCTATTTTCTTACCTCTTGTACATTATTTTTCATCCTGTTCATAGACTATGTCGGCCTCTTTACTATTCATAACCTCAGAATCAACTACGCCAGAACCGTTGATAGGCAAGTTGAGTCCACTATTACTATCATCGACGAAATAATCGGAATGAGTGGATGGATTGGAGTCATCGTTGGGGCTCTGATGACGTCGGTAGAGGTCACAAACCCGGATTCAATGATGATGAAATGATGGCAAAACAAAAAGTAATCACCATTAACATTCAGCTATAATATTACATGCTTGTACTGACCTTCTTGGTGGTGCTCCCACCGATGTCGGTAGTAGTACTAGCGGCTGTACTGTCGGAGAAAATTGTAAGACGCGAGTAATTTCCGTCTCTTGTGTTGTTTCTATTCGTAGTGAAAATCCTATCGATCGTCGCAGTATTGGTAGTTCCTACTGATGGCAATGTCGTGTTAACAAGAAACGACGTCTCATATTCATAACTGGCCGTGGTATACTCCGCAGAACTAAAATTAGTTGTTACACTAGCATTGATCAAATAACCGAAGACATACGGTAAACTCAGGCCAGCACTATAAGTAGCATTCTGGGCTGTCATTCGATCCTTCAAAGCGGGACTCGAGAAGGTTTTAACGAAGGGCGTTCTGCTACTACCAATATGCAACCTATTCTTTTCGTAGGTACATGTCGTATCCTCCAAGTTACGATCAGTTGTGCTTGCATTGAGCAAGTATTCAAAGATATACGACGGACTCAACAGAGCACTTGAGCCAAATGAGATTTTACTATTATCAATATTATTGTAACCATTAGTAGCAGACGTGTGGTCCATTGAACTTGGCTTAGCTGTGGTTGTAGAGGATACTGAAGTAGTGGTGGGTTTGGTCAGATAACCGAAATTCGACAG
>NW_026458927.1:0-1005 GCF_943734635.1 Anopheles cruzii | reverse complement strand
ACCTTTACGATACGATACATGTGCAGCAATCTAACGCCACAAAAAAAATCGAAAATCGGATATACGTAGCCCGCGGAAATTCAAAAGTTGCAAAAAATTTTGAACGAAACCTCGTATATATGGAGATTGATTTGTCGGATATTTTGGATTCGGAACGGCAGCTGCGCCGACAAAGAAGCGTTTGCGTCACAATTCTCTAAAAAGAGGACAAGTTTCAGCGATATTTTCAATAGGGATCCGAATTCCCCTTATTAGACAGAAATCCGGCTGTCCTCTTTAGTTTCCCGTGGAGAGCAGTGGTCAGATGCTGATCGCTGATTGATGCGATCTTATCTGAGAGTGTGAAGGTAACCACAGTTATGCATATGCAGAAAATATCTGAAAAAAGAGCAATTTTTGCACAAATTCCGAAGCCCGAAAAATTCGAAATTTAGCTAGGAGAGCCGGAGCGACTGAACATTGCATGTAATATTCCATACTACCTTGTCCCACGTGATGTCCACCTTGAAGAAGTCGAGGACGATCGCGCTCAGCAGCACCGGAGCCGTTTCCGGCGTTTTTAGCTCGCCACTCCCCAAGCGCTTCAGCTGGCGCGCGATTCCAGTGTTGATCCGTGGGTACATCCGCTCCAGCTCCTCGCCGATTTGTTTGGAAGGAAGTGCAGAAAGACGGTGAGAAGAGTGCAGGTTGGCGCGAAAGCTTAACTTACGGCGCGTCAGGTTCGGCGCCGACAGCTGAGATCCATCGACGGAAGGCTCTACTCACCGAATCGTAATGGAAACTGCCAACCTTTACGAAGGAATGGTTCTCGTGCACATTGATCACGTCGTACTCGGCGTACACGCGTCGTACACGAATGTTGCGCGTCTTCAGATACCCAAACAAGCGTTTACATAGAGAAAGAGAAACGATGCTACTGTACTGTGCCCCCATCCAACTGTGTCCTGCAATCCGTCGACTACTAACCCGACTCCCAAATGGCACCCGAATCATCGCAATCCTTCG
>NW_026458926.1:0-1005 GCF_943734635.1 Anopheles cruzii | reverse complement strand
TGAGTCTATCGTTTTGAAACAGCCGTTTTATCGTTTTTTGGCTCCCCAAGTCAAAATAATTTTTTTTCGCAAAACCAAACAATGGATATTATTTCTTTTGCTAAATAAATCGATTCTTCATCTCCGAAAAATCGGTTCAGCGTTTTATCTTAGCCTCAGTCTGAAAAAACGGGTGATTCTATCATTAGGAAAAGCAGTGTATTTTGGTCTACCAACTTCATCAACCAACTCGTTATTCCTGCTGTTCCCACACCGCTGTCGATGCATTTCCGTCATCTCAAACGGGGCCCTTTGCACGGGGTTGATTCGTCGTCCACCGTTTTCATGTCATGACCAGCCCACCGGAGCCTGGGGAGGCGTACACGCTCGGTCAGATCCGTATGAGAGTACTGGGATAATAAAGGTTCTATATAACCCCAACTTGGACCGTCTAAACACAGAATGTGGGAGAAGATCTTGTAGGCGGTATTCATCTCCGTTATACCCCTACAGTTGCTACATATCTGCCTGTCTGTCTTCAAGATTTCCAATCTTGTCCCGGTATCAGGTGATCTTATGTATGAAATTGTTTCGATGACGTACTAGCGCTTTGTAAAAATGTCTTGTAGGTCCGTATTGCACTCTGTTTTTCTCACTCGTTTCCTTTTCTTGCGAATGTATTTTTCTTTCTTTCTGGCTTTTGGTAAGCCTGGCAAGCCTCTACGCTTGACCGTGTCCTGCGCCTATCTATCAAGCTTTGCGTGCAATGTTTTTTTCTCCGGCACTCCTTAGGCTTAATCGATTCCACGCCGAACCGCACCGGTTGCTTTTGACAGGCGAGCAATTTAATAACAATTATGATTAATCTCCGTTCAACATTATTCCAATATTTTCCACAAGAGGTCCATGGCCAGTGACCCCTGTTGACAACACGGACGACCCATTACGTGGCGGATAGATTAAATATTCCCCATCCATTTCTTTGTTTCGAACATAAATCAATGGAATTAATTTTTAATTTGTGTC
>NW_026458925.1:0-1005 GCF_943734635.1 Anopheles cruzii | reverse complement strand
AGGTCGGACCAAAATCGGAAAAAATCCGACCAAAGTCGAAAGTGTCGAAAATTTTAAAAAACCCCTTTTGGGGCCCTATGGCCTCCCTAGATAATGAAAAGTGAGGTCCGCGGCCGATCCGGAAGAAAAACTTGACCTAGGGAAACTTGTATGACGGTGTGGACCAAAAAAAAATTCGATGAGTGTATTTTAGACCGGCTCGAAAAAGTTTCCAAACATTTAACTGAACCAACTCTTTTAATTCCATGGGGTGGTGGGCGTCGAACAAAGTTGCCTAGGTCGACCACCAGAAAGACCAGTCGTGTTGTAATGGATGTTTTGACCACTTAGCTAGGGAAATCTAGTAGGTCGAAGCAAATTTGGGGTTCGAGATGAGTTGGTGAAAGTTGGTCCAACCTAGGTGTGCTTGGTGGAGGTTGACCATGAAAGTAGAGCATGATGGGAATGACCATAACTTTGGTTCTAGATGTCGGATCGGTACACTTGAGGCAGTTTTGGAAAGGTGAAGGCCTGCTCTAGCTATGTTTCCTACCAAGCTGAGCGCCTACTAGTGACCCGGAGGAGGTATTAAGGGTCAAAGGCAAAAAGTGGTACCTTAAAGTGCATGTGACCAAGAAAATGGGAAAAACGGTATCGCCTATAGCTCAGGCTGTATGGCTCGGATCGGAAAGCTAAGATATGCGTTGGAAAGGTCTTGACGAGCGCTAGCTATGTGTCCTACCAAGCGAAGCGCTAAGTATTGAGCAAGTCGGTCATATTACGGGGCAAAGGTGAAAAATGGTGGTTTAGAGGCAAAAATTCACCTTATGATCGAAAATAGCGAGCGAACGCTAAGAGCTACGAACACGGCGTAGAACAATCATAAGTAGGTTACCACAAGACCTAACTTTGGCCAATATAGAGCGAGAAGATCGGAGGTACCCAAGAGGGTGATATGGCTGGTTCAAAGTTGGGCAAAAACGAGACTTGAGAAATGGGTTGAAACACGGTATCGCGAATAACTCC
>NW_026458924.1:0-1006 GCF_943734635.1 Anopheles cruzii | reverse complement strand
TGTGTGTGTGTGTGTGTGTGTGTGTGTGTGTGTGTGTGTGTGTGCGTGTGAAAGATGCGATGCGTGAAAGGTTGGGAACGTGAGCCGCGATGGCGATCACGGAACCACGGAACCTTTTGAGCCGATGCCGCGCGAACTCGGATCAACACCGAAGCCGCCCGGACCAAGAATCTGCGGCTAGGAGGCGGAAGAGAGAGAGTCAGAGACTACGGAAGCTACGGGAAAACCCCAAAATACTTTACTACCCCGGCCGCGAAACAGAATGCTCAGCATTCTGAGCAAACTTACTGCGAGGCAGAAACTCCCCTGGAGCTATCAGGAGCTGCGACTCCTCGAGAAGTACGCTCGAACCAAGTGTACCTGCGGCGAGCCGTAGCCCCGCACAGCCGCCGCCGAACCCGCAAATTCCTACCATTCCGTGGCAGCGCTGGGGTGACGACCAGCAAGTAGCTGATTGCTTGTGTAAATGATAATTTTCCAACGGACCCTTTAAGTAGCCATAGCGCGAGAGCGACAGTGAGAAACAGAGAGAGCGAGAAAAAGAGTACGGTAGGGAACCAAGTCTCCTGCAGTGGACTTGGGCCGGCTACCACAGAAGATGTCGATGGCGATGCTCGATTCTGTCGGCCTTTGGATGGGGTCTCCGGCGATACCTTGTCGTGCTCTGGGAGCTTTCCCTTTTTTCGCTCGCTGCTGCTGCTTCTTCTGCTTCTCTTCTGTGGAGCGTCCCAGCCGGCGGGATGACCGCGTCGCGTAATGTCCGCCACGGCGTAATGCACCGCGGGGCTTACGGTGGCGGCGGCGGCGACGGCGACGGCGACGGCGACGGCGACGGCGACGGCGACGGCGACGGCGACGGCGACGGCGACGGCGACGGCGACGGTGTCGTGATGAGCCTACGGCCCACAGCCCAAGAAGATGTGCTGTGTGCTGTGGTGCCTTTTTTCCTTCTCGGTTCATTTTTGTTGGTTTTTTCTACATATCATTTTCAAGCTGAAAGCTCATC
>NW_026458923.1:0-1006 GCF_943734635.1 Anopheles cruzii | reverse complement strand
TGTGTGTGTGTGTGTGTGTGTGTGTGTGTGTGTGTGTGTGTGTGCGTGTGAAAGATGCGATGCGTGAAAGGTTGGGAACGTGAGCCGCGATGGCGATCACGGAACCACGGAACCTTTTGAGCCGATGCCGCGCGAACTCGGATCAACACCGAAGCCGCCCGGACCAAGAATCTGCGGCTAGGAGGCGGAAGAGAGAGAGTCAGAGACTACGGAAGCTACGGGAAAACCCCAAAATACTTTACTACCCCGGCCGCGAAACAGAATGCTCAGCATTCTGAGCAAACTTACTGCGAGGCAGAAACTCCCCTGGAGCTATCAGGAGCTGCGACTCCTCGAGAAGTACGCTCGAACCAAGTGTACCTGCGGCGAGCCGTAGCCCCGCACAGCCGCCGCCGAACCCGCAAATTCCTACCATTCCGTGGCAGCGCTGGGGTGACGACCAGCAAGTAGCTGATTGCTTGTGTAAATGATAATTTTCCAACGGACCCTTTAAGTAGCCATAGCGCGAGAGCGACAGTGAGAAACAGAGAGAGCGAGAAAAAGAGTACGGTAGGGAACCAAGTCTCCTGCAGTGGACTTGGGCCGGCTACCACAGAAGATGTCGATGGCGATGCTCGATTCTGTCGGCCTTTGGATGGGGTCTCCGGCGATACCTTGTCGTGCTCTGGGAGCTTTCCCTTTTTTCGCTCGCTGCTGCTGCTTCTTCTGCTTCTCTTCTGTGGAGCGTCCCAGCCGGCGGGATGACCGCGTCGCGTAATGTCCGCCACGGCGTAATGCACCGCGGGGCTTACGGTGGCGGCGGCGGCGACGGCGACGGCGACGGCGACGGCGACGGCGACGGCGACGGCGACGGCGACGGCGACGGCGACGGCGACGGCGACGGTGTCGTGATGAGCCTACGGCCCACAGCCCAAGAAGATGTGCTGTGTGCTGTGGTGCCTTTTTTCCTTCTCGGTTCATTTTTGTTGGTTTTTTCTACATATCATTTTCAAGCTGAAAGCTCATC
>NW_026458922.1:0-1006 GCF_943734635.1 Anopheles cruzii | reverse complement strand
TTTTTTTTTTCTTTTGTATTATAGAGATTTTGAGCTGTAATAGCCTAGCATTCGTCTCTTTTTAAATTTAATTTCATTCAACTACCAGTTGTCAATCAGGGTTCCTGGGTGTTTGAAGCCCTGGCCTTTCCGAGAGACGTAAACTGGTTGTTGTTTGATTACTTTTAGGGACTTTGACCTGCAATAGCTTGTCTTTTATCTCCCTTATATGCTAGACTAACTACTATTAACTCTAACTTATTACTAACTTATTAGTCTATTTCGATTGATTCCAGTGGGGTCTAGTTTAGGTCGATCTAGATATTTTGTGGTGAGAATCCATAACCCTACAGAGGGATTTTCCACTACGAATTTGGGATTTTTCCCAAAAATATCTGATTTTGCCCGCTTCTGCCTCCACTTCATCAAATCCAAAACTATTATTGCATGCCTTAATTTAGGTGTTTTTATTTAGTTAAATAAATAATAAGAACAAAAAATTGAATAAATAGGTAAATAATCGGGAGAATAAAATGAAAAGAGAAGGCAGAAGGTGCGACAGAAAAGATTTTCGTTTGGGTTATATTTTGGGGAAAAGGCCTGTTCTTTTAAAGAAATTTAAAAGTTTCCTTTCTTTATTTGGGTGGACAGGACAGGAAGAAGGAAGAAAGTACTTAGCTTATTGTTTTGTATGTTCCGACAGCCGTTTCATCGACGCCTTATACGGGTGCTCCGGCCCTGTACCCTTTGCGGTGCACTGGCACTTTAATACAGTGGCACTTTCCCTGCCGCTGGCACATCACTTCACTGGGCTTGAAAAGTGTTTTAAGGATTCTGCTCCATCTGGTTTCGGTGGGCACACACATTACAACATGCCCAGGCTCTCGGGTCCACGATAACCGATGGATGTCGTTTTTTTTTTTTAATCTTAGAAGAACGGACCGGGCCGTATGTTGTTTTTGTAGAATCTTCGCCGACCGCATTGCTCCATCCCAAGATTGCTCGCATGATACCTATTGCGAGAAGA
>NW_026458921.1:553-1006 GCF_943734635.1 Anopheles cruzii | reverse complement strand
ACGGAAAGATCGTGTCCCAGTCTCGCTTCGTCTTATTCCACCACTTCTCTGAAAGCTAAAGAATGTGGCCATTTCGTCATTGTATTGTTTACAAAATAACTGTAAACTAAATTGGCAAACTAAATATGTCAAACTGAACCACACAATTGCCGAATGAATGAGTCATGGCTTTTGAAATTTCGTTTTGGATCGTGAGAATGAAGAAAGAAAATGCCCCATTTTGCTATGGAGCTTGAAAAGGGTTGCTGCGTTTTTCCAGCGCCAACCATGGTGCCCGGTTTTGTGTTCATCAATTGACTGTTGCGTTCAACTGTTCTAAGCTTCTGTATTGCAATGTTTTCAAGAAGGCGCTGATAACACATTCATCGATTACACAACTGATGCGACCGCTATAGATGTAAGACTCCTCTGCGTCACCCATCAACATCTTCCAGCACATAAATCACCACGTGC
>NW_026458921.1:0-453 GCF_943734635.1 Anopheles cruzii | reverse complement strand
ACGGAAAGATCGTGTCCCAGTCTCGCTTCGTCTTATTCCACCACTTCTCTGAAAGCTAAAGAATGTGGCCATTTCGTCATTGTATTGTTTACAAAATAACTGTAAACTAAATTGGCAAACTAAATATGTCAAACTGAACCACACAATTGCCGAATGAATGAGTCATGGCTTTTGAAATTTCGTTTTGGATCGTGAGAATGAAGAAAGAAAATGCCCCATTTTGCTATGGAGCTTGAAAAGGGTTGCTGCGTTTTTCCAGCGCCAACCATGGTGCCCGGTTTTGTGTTCATCAATTGACTGTTGCGTTCAACTGTTCTAAGCTTCTGTATTGCAATGTTTTCAAGAAGGCGCTGATAACACATTCATCGATTACACAACTGATGCGACCGCTATAGATGTAAGACTCCTCTGCGTCACCCATCAACATCTTCCAGCACATAAATCACCACGTGC
>NW_026458920.1:553-1006 GCF_943734635.1 Anopheles cruzii | reverse complement strand
GCACGTGGTGATTTATGTGCTGGAAGATGTTGATGGGTGACGCAGAGGAGTCTTACATCTATAGCGGTCGCATCAGTTGTGTAATCGATGAATGTGTTATCAGCGCCTTCTTGAAAACATTGCAATACAGAAGCTTAGAACAGTTGAACGCAACAGTCAATTGATGAACACAAAACCGGGCACCATGGTTGGCGCTGGAAAAACGCAGCAACCCTTTTCAAGCTCCATAGCAAAATGGGGCATTTTCTTTCTTCATTCTCACGATCCAAAACGAAATTTCAAAAGCCATGACTCATTCATTCGGCAATTGTGTGGTTCAGTTTGACATATTTAGTTTGCCAATTTAGTTTACAGTTATTTTGTAAACAATACAATGACGAAATGGCCACATTCTTTAGCTTTCAGAGAAGTGGTGGAATAAGACGAAGCGAGACTGGGACACGATCTTTCCGT
>NW_026458920.1:0-453 GCF_943734635.1 Anopheles cruzii | reverse complement strand
GCACGTGGTGATTTATGTGCTGGAAGATGTTGATGGGTGACGCAGAGGAGTCTTACATCTATAGCGGTCGCATCAGTTGTGTAATCGATGAATGTGTTATCAGCGCCTTCTTGAAAACATTGCAATACAGAAGCTTAGAACAGTTGAACGCAACAGTCAATTGATGAACACAAAACCGGGCACCATGGTTGGCGCTGGAAAAACGCAGCAACCCTTTTCAAGCTCCATAGCAAAATGGGGCATTTTCTTTCTTCATTCTCACGATCCAAAACGAAATTTCAAAAGCCATGACTCATTCATTCGGCAATTGTGTGGTTCAGTTTGACATATTTAGTTTGCCAATTTAGTTTACAGTTATTTTGTAAACAATACAATGACGAAATGGCCACATTCTTTAGCTTTCAGAGAAGTGGTGGAATAAGACGAAGCGAGACTGGGACACGATCTTTCCGT
>NW_026458919.1:0-1007 GCF_943734635.1 Anopheles cruzii | reverse complement strand
GGCGTGGAGGTTGTTGTACTAAGGATAGCGATAACGATGGCCCTCCTGTTGACCATCAAAAGGATGGAACGGTGGGATATACCAGGGGTGTGCGTTGAGATTGGGACTGTTAAAAAGATGGCTGTACCTGTCGATTGGGACTTCCCAGTTTAGCGGTTCATTCATCATTACCTTGTTTTGACATCAGGTAAATGATTTCAGGTCGCAAAATAAATTATTTCGATGTGCAACCCATCATTGAAAGGGTTAAACTATGTCAACTTTTGTGCCTGAAAATGATGTTTTGCGGGGATTATTATTTTTCTGTTCCTTTTGAAGAAAACTGCTTCGGAATCGCACCAAATGCTTGTCGGGACTTGTGTTTGGAAAATCGCAGTGCTTTAAGCGGTTTCAAAAGTTTCAAAATGGCGATTTTGACTTTACAAAAAAAGTGTCCAAGGACTCCAAAAAACGGACTTTCTGATGGGACAGTAAGGTGTGGTGTTTCACAAGCTCCTAAAACCTGATGGAAACGTTAATTCCGATCGCTACTGACAACAAATGATCAATTTGAACTATGCATTGATCGAAAACGACCAAAAATCCATTCCGGTTTTTTACAATGGAGGCGCCTAGTAGGCCGTGGAATCAAGCACCAGGCGCCCCAAAAAACAAAACTGTTTCAGGATACTATCAAATCACTTGGATGGCAGCTGCTATCCCTCCCCGCGTTATTCACCAGACTTGGTTCTTTCCGAATATCATTCATTTTCATCGATGGGACACGTATCGGCTGAGCAGCCCTTCGTTTTTCTACGAGGAAGTCGAAATTGAATGACTAATTAGTTTACTTAAAAAGACGAAGAATTCTTTCGTCTGGGAATCCATGATATAGCAGTGAGAGAGAACAAATGTATAGCTAGCGATGGTGTTTAACCACAGTCCGTTAAAAACAGTCTGGTTTTCGCTGCATAGACCTAGTATGTTGGAGTCCTTCGCGAAGACCAGTCCCCTAGGTTCCAGGTCTC
>NW_026458918.1:0-1007 GCF_943734635.1 Anopheles cruzii | reverse complement strand
GTTTTTACAAAGTCTCTGATGGTTTTTGTCATACCGGGAAAATAGTATTTTTTTATAAATTGCAAAGAATTTTCTTTAGCGTTTCGGTGCGCAAAATTGTGGATTTCTTTCACTTTCTGTAGTTGTTCTTCTTCTGTTTCTAGATCCTGAACTTGTTTTTGTGAGTATCTAGCTTTTAATGTTTTTGGATTGAACATCGTTTTATATATTTCCTGTATTTTACCCATGGTATGTTCATCACATAGGATTCCGTTTCTAGTTGCAGGGTTTAAGAATTTTTTAAATTTTTCTTTAATAAATTCGTTGGAAAAATTTGATTCACAAAATGTGTGTCTATTGTATCCTTCGAATGGTACGATATGTTCGTAGGAGGAATTGGATGTTATGCGGAAAATTAATTGATTACGGAAAACGTTAATAGGGGCTTCAGTGGATGGGATGAAGGAATTGTCATCATCCTCGGCGGAATGGTTTGTTGGAGTTAGTGAGTTAATTTGTATTCTCGATAGTGCATCAGCTACTATGTTAGCTTTACCTGGTTTGTAGTGGAGCTCGTAGTCATGTTCTTCCAAAAAAGCTTTCCATCTTTTTAATTTAGCATTGTTATTTTTCGGGGATAGTGTGAATGTTAGTGGGAGATGATCGGTAAAGATTTTTAGTTTTGCTCCATATATGAAGTTCCTAAGACTTTGTAGAGCCCATACTACTGCTAGCATTTCCTTCTCATTGGTTGCGTAGTTTTCCTCCGTCCTGGAAAGTGTTCTGGAAATAAAAGTTATTGGTCGTTCTCCGTGTTGATGTTGTTGTGACAAAACTGCTCCTAGTGCTTTGTCTGAAGCATCTGTGGTTAATATGAAAGGCTTTCAAAATCTGGGAAAGTTAAGACATCGTTTGAACATAATATATTTTTCAAACATTCAAGTGCTTTCTTTGCCGGTTCGTCAAATTGAATCGGAAAATTTTTTGACTGGGTTTTTGGTATCTGGCGATGGCCATCCTCACCTCTT
>NW_026458917.1:0-1009 GCF_943734635.1 Anopheles cruzii | reverse complement strand
ATTTATTTAACTAAGGGGTTGTTGTGGGTTGATCAGTGCGATCAACCCACAAGTGGATCGAGAAGTGCGCGTTTAACAAAGTCGATAAGAACAAACGAATCAAAAGTAACCAGCGCAAGATCAGTAAAATTGTCACCTACGCACCGCTAGAGCAGGCGTGGTTCACGATAACTGATAACATGATAACACAACGACATATAAATATAATATCTTTCAATTTATGACTTAGAACTTGAATCAACAGCTTACAATTTATTGACTGATAATTCTAAACAACAAGTTAAGATTTTAACTTAACAGAGCCTAATGAGGAAAAGAGATACCGAACAGTCGTTGATTATCGAGATTATGAGATCACCAAACCTCTTGTTTATCCGATACCACTGAAAAACGAAATAATTGATACATTGGGTGATGGTAAATTTTTCTCAACCCTCGACTTGAAATTTGGCTTTTATCAAGTTCTGATCCACCCAAACGACGCCGCAAACACTGCATTCTCCACCCCTTTAGGGCATTTCCAATACACATGAATGCCAATGGGATAGCAAAATAGCCCTTCCACATTTCAACGGTTGATGAACTCAGTTCTCTATGAAATAAAAAGCGTTAGAGCAGTGGTGTACCTATACGACATCGTGGTGTTTGGCCGAACTGTTTCGGAACATAACGAACACATCAAACTGGTATTTAATGGACTGCGCAAACATAGATTGAGATTGGAACCGAGAAAGTGTCAAATCTTGAGAACCGAGGTAAAATAGTTAGGGCATATAATCGACCAGCATGGAGTCCTCAGTAAGGGATAACATTAAAGCAATAGAAGATATGAGACCACCTAAAACTGTCAAAGAAGTACGATCACTCATGTACGAGTGGTAGTGCGATCAGCACAACGAGAGAACAGCGAAAGATCACGAGAGGGAGAGAATGGGCGATGTGAGAGTTGGTTGAAGAGAGCGGTTTCGGTGTGGCATCGGGGATTTCGCCAGCAGACCTCATCGGGAAC
>NW_026458916.1:0-1009 GCF_943734635.1 Anopheles cruzii | reverse complement strand
AATTGGTTATCGAGTTCTTATTCTGTGATATGAAAAAATCTCGTAAAATGAATTAAAATAGCAAATTTATCGTTGTATACTTAATTTATTTGTATAATGTTACTTAAAAATACTGAGTCACTATATTTTGAGTAGTTTTGCTTAACTTTTACGCCGCGCATAATTTACATTAATAGGTTTAATAGCTTAAACGTGATGTTCTGAGTAAAGTATGAATCCTTCGAAAAAATGTCTCTCAAAAATCGTCAGTTGGTGGGTCCTAAAGATGAGGAGTTCAGAATGTTGCAGCTATCCCGTATTAGTCTTCCAGATTGTCCAAAATCCAATCGGCAAAATTTTCCACTCGTGTATATACTCCCGGCGCGCTCAATTTTCCACAAGTGTTCAGGCCAAACGACACTACACCGTACTGCACAAACTGACCACTAACGCTGATCGTTTTCAATGGTCCACCCGAATCTCCTGAGCAATTGTCGCTCATATTGGCACCGATCGCGCATAGCTGGCTTTCTTCCAACTTGACGTAACGATCCTCCATGCGCAGACGCGATAGGCACTTGTCGTTGGGCATCAGGGTTAGAACGGCAAACTGGAGCCTGGCAGAGGACTCACTATTGTGAGTGGTGCCCCACCCAGCAACAACGTAGTTTCTTACCGTTGTACGCATCTGGGGTCCAACCGGCAAACAGATCGGGTTCACGTCTGGCGGAAGGGGAATAATTTTATAAATAAGGTTTTGAATTGATGCTCGTTGAATTAGTCTTCTATATGCTAACTTACTATCATTGAGGGAAGCCTTTCGAGAAAGCCGAATCAAAGCGATGTCATTCCTTTTGTGCCGGTTGCTGTAGTTATCGTGCATGATGATCCGCTCAACTGGAATATCCTGCACGGGCATGGCGCACTCTTCGCCGTTCGTACTGCAATCGATAGTTTTGTCCAGATCGTACTCACCCAATCGTACCGATACACTAAACGCGGAATAGCACATATTCATTAAACATCGTTA
>NW_026458915.1:0-1010 GCF_943734635.1 Anopheles cruzii | reverse complement strand
AACGAACCCGGCTGAGCCCCCGCGAAAGGATTCACAGCACGGCCGGGTGTGGGCCGGGTGGGCGGGTGGTAGGTGCGCGCACCGCCACCGGCACTGTAATTGATTGGGGCCGGGACCGCCGAAGCGATGATGCCGGAAGGGCCCCAAAATATGGTTAGGCTCTTATCGATGAGGACACGGCCGAAGCATGAGAAGAACGGGCAGAGGAAAGAAGAACAAGAAGCAGAAGAAGAAGGGAAAAATGGAGACAAAAAGGAAGAAAAAGGACACTTACCGGGGGGGGTGTGGGTATCGAGCGCGAGGCGACCGGATATCCCGCCCGAAAGCCGATTTAATGCAAATTTCCTTTGAACGGGCAACGGTGCTGTTGTTTTTGCCGGTGACACCGAGCATCCGAGCGAGTCCGGTAGGGGGCGGGAGGAATGGGGGGGAGTTTTTTGTGTCCGTGCCCCAAGGTCCTTTCCGAGAGGGGGAGGAGGCGGGAGGACGAGGATGCGCTAGACGATCCCGCCGGAGTCCTTTAATCATAGTGTTTCCCATTCGTGGGAAACCCGGCCCGCGCCCGGTTCGCGTTAATGGGTCCGCGCGCTCCGTGCTGGGCGCTCCGATGCTTGGCTTGGCCCCCCAGCATACTCCACAGGGTGGTTCATCTCGCGAGGTAGTACGAAGTTTTCTGTTTCGCAATTTCGCGCCGAAGAACCACAAATTTTAGGGCAGCCAGACCCCAAAAACACGGCAACCAAACCAAGTCACTGTCATTGTGGGCTTTGTGCATTGGCTTCTCTTGCACGCGACGTGTGAAGGGTTTTCCGAGCCCTGGTGCGAGTTTCGCGCTTTGTTAACGTACACCACCGAGAAGAAAATCCCGAGCTTTTCAAATTTCGTACCGTTTGAAAAAAAGTTTTCCTAATAACTCTGCGTTGCTCCATTTTGTTAGCGTCAAACCATTTTTCCTAAATGTTTCAAAATCTCCAGAACCCCTGTGTGACGTTTTAAAAGTCAAGTCAATC
>NW_026458914.1:0-1010 GCF_943734635.1 Anopheles cruzii | reverse complement strand
AGTGTAAATCGCCTATACAAAATCCCTTGTGAGAAGGCCCCAAAACCCCGATGGCAGAAATTGCGGACCCGATTTTTTCTCTCGAGCGTGCCCCTTGTCGTCTCCCTCTCTCATATGTGCCCTCTCCCTCTTTCTTTCTCTCGTATCCCCTGTCGGTTCCCGAAGTGAAAATGCTTCGTGTCGGTTTGGACATGCGCAGTGCCATTTATTTCTCGCTTTTGTGTGTTCGCTTTTTCGTTCACTCTACCGTTCGCCGTCCTGCTTCAGTGCATTGATGTAAACGCCGTGGTGTAAACGCCTATGACGCTGTAAATGCCGGTGCCGCCGTAAATGCCGGTGCCGCCGTGTTAATTCCAGTCGATCGCTACTTAGTTTGACCAGCTTGAGGTAGAGATCTGAAACGAGCAGAGTGAAAACTTGTCAACATTATTTGAACACTACTGAACACTGTCCAATAAACTTACCTGTATTATTTCAATCAGGATCACACATGATGGAATGCACTTGAACTTGGTAGAAACTTGCAACTTGATCAACGCACCTACACACACTATACAAAATAGACAGAGTTCGACTTTGCCGCGACTCGAAAATTCGGTTAAGTCCCCGACGGAATGCTTTATGCGACTGCCGGTGTGCTTCGCGAGCCGCTCGGGACTGTGTGTCGCTCTGTCCCTTTTTTTCTATTCCTTTTCCTTTCTTTCATTCGTTCGTCTTCCACTTGCTCGCGGTCGCTTCGCGTCTCGGCCCTTCCGCCCTTCCCTCTCCAGGTAATTTAAACCCACAAGCTCGCGCGTGAAACTCCCTCCTCTCGTGGTTTCCTCCGCTCTTTTCCGCCGCTGCCTACGAGCGGACCCTCATGAGCCGGCCTGCTCACTGCAGCGAGCGTCGCGCCCACCCCCTCTCGTCTTCGCCGCAGGCAGAGGGGCGTTCGAGCTCACTCGTTTCAGCCTTCCTCGTCCCCTCCTCAGGCGGAGGGGTACCTCGGTCACTCAAAATTGTTCACTGGG
>NW_026458913.1:0-1010 GCF_943734635.1 Anopheles cruzii | reverse complement strand
AATTGGTTATCGAGTTCTTATTCTGTGATATGAAAAAATCTCGTAAAATGAATTAAAATAGCAAATTTATCGTTGTATACTTAATTTATTTGTATAATGTTACTTAAAAATACTGAGTCACTATATTTTGAGTAGTTTTGCTTAAATTTTACGCCGCGCATAATTTACATTAATAGGTTTGATAGCTTAAACGTGATGTTCTGAGTAAAGTATGAATCCTTCGAAAAAATGTCTCTCAAAAATCGTCAGTTGGTGGGGCGTAAAGATGAGGAGTTCAGAATGTTGCAGCTATCCCGTATTAGTCTTCCAGATTGTCCAAAATCCAATCGGCAAAATTTTCCACTCGTGTATATACTCCCGGTGCGCTCAGTTTTCCACAAGTGTTCAGGCCAAACGACACTACACCGTACTGCACAAACTGACCACTAACGCTGATCGTTTTCAATGGTCCACCCGAATCTCCTGAGCAATTGTCGCTCATATTGGCTCCGATCGCGCATAGCTGGCTTTCTTCCAACTTGACGTAACGATCCTCCATGCGCAGACGCGATAGGCACTTGTCGTTGGGCATCAGGGTTAGAACGGCAAACTGGAGCCTGGCAGAGGACTCACTATTGTGAGTGGTGCCCCACCCAGCAACAACGTAGTTTCTTACTGTTGTACGCATCTGGGGTCCAACCGGCAAACAGATCGGGTTCACGTCTGGCGGAAGGGGAATAATTTTATAAATAAGTTTTTGAATTGATGCTCGGTTGAATTAGTCTTCTATATGCTAACTTACTATCATTGAGGGAAGCCTTTCGAGAAAGCCGAATCAAAGCGATGTCATTCCTTTTGTGCCGGTTGCTGTAGTTATCGTGCATGATGATCCGCTCAACTGGAATATCCTGCACGGGCATGGCGCACTCTTCGCCGTTCGTACTGCAATCGATAGTTTTGTCCAGATCGTACTCACCCAATCGTACCGATACACTAAACGCGGAATAGCACATATTCATTAAACATCGTTA
>NW_026458912.1:0-1010 GCF_943734635.1 Anopheles cruzii | reverse complement strand
ATCGTCGACCGGGCGACAACGATAGGGCGCCGCTGCTCTCTCGGTCCATCGTAGTTATTTTCATCGGTGATCGATTTTTTTTACTCTTCCGTTAGAGGCCCCCCTCCGTGGTGTGTGGTGCCCGCGGGGGTTTCTTCCGGCCCATCATCGGAGTGGAAGCTGAACTGCTGTGTTTCGACGATCGATTCCAAGCTCCTCTGCCGAACGGGCACAGCTCCCGTTTCTCATCCTTGACACGTTTCACCAGGCGCCGGCAATTGGCAAGGAGATTACTTTCCACGGACACGATTGATAAGCGAGATTGGTGTGGGATTGTGTGGCCACCGGCCTTAGTTCCGCCAGTGGTGGGCGGCTATTAAATCGCCAGGATGCGTTTCTTATGTCTCTCTCTCCACCCTTGCCAAATGGCGGTTACCCAATCGGCCTCTCTGGCACACGGGGATTCCGTTAAGTGTTTCACTGCCAACCCACGACGGCACATCACCAAGCCGATGTGGGCACTGTCCTCCGATGCATGATGATACTGTGTGGTGTGTACGGTTGCAAAAGATGATAACACACCGTTCGGACGACTGGCCAAGCAATACGCAGAGACACTGTGGCCGGCGGTCTCTATTGATTGCTGCGGCGAAAGTTGGCAAACAACAAAACAGTACCGAAATAATATTTATGCTGCCTCGGCATCGGCAACAGCTGGGTACCCGATTTTCGGCATCGAACCGCCAGGACCCTTGGGTTTCGATTTGAAGATCACCTTTTCGGTTGTTTGTTTCTCCCTTCGATCCCCCTGGCAACACCTTAAAGTTCCGTGGCGATTTATGTTCAGAAAGAAAGTATTGTTTATTCGGAAATTAACATCTAACATTTGCGTCTCTTTTGTCCATTTACAGGCGTACTGCCGATCGTATCACCAACTGTGTGCAGTGAGCTTTTTATGTACACACGGAAGTTCATGAGCAGCGAACGCGCGCCCGTTCAGTGATATCGATTGTGTAAAAGTTAGAAAACCG
>NW_026458911.1:0-1010 GCF_943734635.1 Anopheles cruzii | reverse complement strand
AGTGTAAATCGCCTATACAAAATCCCTTGTGAGAAGGCCCCAAAACCCCGATGGCAGAAATTGCGGACCCGATTTTTTCTCTCGAGCGTGCCCCTTGTCGTCTCCCTCTCTCATATGTGCCCTCTCCCTCTTTCTTTCTCTCGTATCCCCTGTCGGTTCCCGAAGTGAAAATGCTTCGTGTCGGTTTGGACATGCGCAGTGCCATTTATTTCTCGCTTTTGTGTGTTCGCTTTTTCGTTCACTCTACCGTTCGCCGTCCTGCTTCAGTGCATTGATGTAAACGCCGTGGTGTAAACGCCTATGACGCTGTAAATGCCGGTGCCGCCGTAAATGCCGGTGCCGCCGTGTTAATTCCAGTCGATCGCTACTTAGTTTGACCAGCTTGAGGTAGAGATCTGAAACGAGCAGAGTGAAAACTTGTCAACATTATTTGAACACTACTGAACACTGTCCAATAAACTTACCTGTATTATTTCAATCAGGATCACACATGATGGAATGCACTTGAACTTGGTAGAAACTTGCAACTTGATCAACGCACCTACACACACTATACAAAATAGACAGAGTTCGACTTTGCCGCGACTCGAAAATTCGGTTAAGTCCCCGACGGAATGCTTTATGCGACTGCCGGTGTGCTTCGCGAGCCGCTCGGGACTGTGTGTCGCTCTGTCCCTTTTTTTCTATTCCTTTTCCTTTCTTTCATTCGTTCGTCTTCCACTTGCTCGCGGTCGCTTCGCGTCTCGGCCCTTCCGCCCTTCCCTCTCCAGGTAATTTAAACCCACAAGCTCGCGCGTGAAACTCCCTCCTCTCGTGGTTTCCTCCGCTCTTTTCCGCCGCTGCCTACGAGCGGACCCTCATGAGCCGGCCTGCTCACTGCAGCGAGCGTCGCGCCCACCCCCTCTCGTCTTCGCCGCAGGCAGAGGGGCGTTCGAGCTCACTCGTTTCAGCCTTCCTCGTCCCCTCCTCAGGCGGAGGGGTACCTCGGTCACTCAAAATTGTTCACTGGG
>NW_026458910.1:0-1011 GCF_943734635.1 Anopheles cruzii | reverse complement strand
GCAGGACGAAGCAGCCCAATGGAAAGTTTGACGGGCTGGAAGAAGGATCCGCAACGCTGCGGAGATTCAAAGAAGATCAAGCAGTAGATCAGGAAAGTATAGCAAGAGTTAAAGATAGTACTAACGAAAGCATAACCCCACAGCAGCAACAACAACCGCCAGCCGCCGCCGCCGCCGTCGGGATCGGTGTCGGTGTCGGAATCCCCTACAATCGGGCGAACTCGACGGGCAGCAAGTTCCGCCGGGTCGTCTGGGACCGCGCCAAGGACGGACCAGTAAAAGCTCTGCGCGACCTGGAAGCCAAGCTGGACGAGGAGCGCAAACAGCGGATGGCGGCCGTGGCCACAATGAAGAAGCTCGATTATGACGGTGTGCCAGCAAGCCTCTTCCGTGCCGTTGCAGGGTACGTACGGGCGATGCACATGTACCGGCAGCGTTCGGCGCGAGTGGCCAACTTCTCGCGATATCCACGCTGGACGACGATCTGGGCCCACAATACGGAATCTAGCCAGCTTTCCCGGCATCAAGGAGCAAGGCTATCAGGAAAGAGGACTCGTGGCCGTATCGCGAATGCTGCTGCGCGGTGTGACAAAGACTGGAATATTCGGAAAGTTAGCATACATCGAACTGAAGAAGTCCTCACGAAAGGCACCAGAAGGGAGAGAGGTTGAATGTGAAAATGTTGTTGATTGAACATGTAGAGTAAAGCTGCAAAACACAGTAGAACTTGACAGGAAAGAAGACAGAAAGTTTGGCACGCGGCCGAACACACTAAGTTAGGCTGGCACCAGAGAAAGTACAGAAAGACGATAAGTAGAAAGGTTGAGTGAAGAGTGGAACGTTTGAAGGATCGACGAGCAACGGAATCGGAATGACGGTCGAATGTTGAAAACAAAGGTTTGTTGATGTGACCATGAGGAAAGTGACAGAAACTGAGTTGACAGCGGCGAAGTGTACGCGGGGGAGTGTTGCGTATAACAGTTTGGGTTCACTCCACCGCTGTCAACTCAA
>NW_026458909.1:0-1011 GCF_943734635.1 Anopheles cruzii | reverse complement strand
TTTTTTAAGAAAGTTAAATGAATAACTTTTAACAACATTTTATATTTGTGAGACTTCTAATAACTTAACAGTTACTTTCAATATATTTGTAATGGAACAGTATAAAATATATTAATTTACCTCTCACCAGCCAATAATCTAAATTTAGGTATTTCTTTGTGCGATTTAACAATTTATAAATGGAAATTCAAATAAGTGTGTCTATAAGCGGGTGCTCCATACGAACCAAATTCATATGATACTACTTTTCTGACACCGTTGCGTGACTCCTAACTAACGATCTTCAACTAGAAGGGACAACTGCGAAACGACTGCGTTTCAAGTATTTTATTAACAGAAACATAAAAGCTCAGCAGCCAGCAGCGTGCGTGTCACGACAACTTACTTAGCACATTCTTTCTGCTAGTGACCCGTATTCCAGGCGACAATTCGTTAACTTTACATCGATTCGATCGAGAGTGACAGTAACTCGAGTTTCTTAATCTCCATTCGACAGCTAATTCACGCTGTGCCGTGTGCCGAATGACTGTCGTGTAAAATTCAACATCGACGAGCCCTGGTCGATGAGCTTGGCTACTTTCCAAGTGTAGGTAGTGTGCTGTGGTAACTTAAACTTGCTTGGGATGCGTAAGAAATTTGTCTCTTGCTGCGAATTTAGTCATACAAACGGTATCCAAACGCTTCTGAACTATATAAAGGTTCGTACCTTTCGTTACATGATTTCGAGGATCGGGTCCATTCGATACCTATGAGTGCTCCGCGGTACGTTTGTAATTTATTTGCCTGAAAAGCGAGATTCAACGTGGTCGGATGTATCGCTTAATTGAGTAAAGACACGACACCGTGGTGGTCACCGCATGAGATTGAGATTTAGCTGCCACCGGCACGATATAGCGCAGAATGTAAATGCTTCTGATGCTCAGCCATTGGTTTGTTTAGGCTCATACACGTTTTGCGATCTTTCATTACTCGAATCTCAAATCCTGCTAAATCGAGCGAGCTCAACGAGCA
>NW_026458908.1:0-1012 GCF_943734635.1 Anopheles cruzii | reverse complement strand
CTGCGCTCCTTGTTATCGAGGCTCCGAATATAATGAACAACCTAGTACGTCAAGGCAGACTTTAAACAGCTTCCTGGACAGGAGTACTATACGGCAACTGGAAGAGGAAAAGTAGCCGAGATTTTCAAGAACATAATGCTGTCAAAATTTGCAAAGAAATATCTCATATGGCAGGCTATCTGTTCCTGTGGTTTAAAAAGTGGCATTTTCATCACGATCGAGACCATCAACCAAGAAATTTATGTCCGAGAGTGCCTGAGCAAACGTCTGTTGCCTTTTCTAAAAAAGCACAAATGTTCCGTACTGTTTTGGCCGGATTTAGCAACTTGTCATTATGGGAAAAAGGCCATGGAGTGGTATGCCGCAAACAACGTCCAAGTGGTGCCTAAAGACGAACCCAGCCAACATGCCAGAACTTCGCCCAATCGAAAAATATTGAGCAATCGTCAAACAAAACCTCAAGAAGACTCGGAAAACAGTTGCCAGCGAGATGGAGTTCAAAAAAATCTGGCGTTCTGCAGCAGAGAAAGCGACCAAGAAAACGGTGCAAAAGTTAATGAAAGGAGTAAAACGAAACGTTCGGCAATTCGCATTCCTTAAGACAGAGGACTGAATAATATTTTTTTACATATTCTGTATAAAATGAGCTTTGAAATGAAATATGACTTGATTTTTTAATAATTATTTTGACTGATTTACAATTTTTTTTGTTTGACCAATTTTTGTCCCAAACACCCTTTAATAGGAAACTAAATGGAACAAGAAGCAGGAGCTCAAAGATCATCGACGACTCCGTAGCAGATGAGGCAGACAGGCAGTCAGCTATGGGGCAGTGTAGAAAAAATATGTTTCAAGGACTAACAGAATTATTGGTTAAAACATATTGTAACTAAGTAGCGTAAACGATTTTCGGATGGCCGACCGAAAATGGTAATGAAGTCCCACTCGAAATCCAGCATCCGGTCGCAGGCGGTCAAGAAGATAAAACCAGGCCCGCCGAACAGAATGGAAT
>NW_026458907.1:0-1013 GCF_943734635.1 Anopheles cruzii | reverse complement strand
CAGGTCGTCCTGAACTAGTTGCGCACTAAAATCAAGCAACGAGCAAAGAAGAATGGCTCCGTTGCAGCATTGAGTCATAAGTTACGAATAAACAGCAACAGTGAGAGTTAAGAGACACCGGTGATTGTTTGGATTTTATGCTGCCTATTTTACTGTTAAATAATAATGCATTAATAACAAATAATGCATGCAAAATCCACTTACATGGAGTGCATCTTATGAGGGGCTGAGAACATTAAGAGGCATTTTGTAATACTTATAACATTTCGTAATATTCGTGACTACGATATCCCAATCCAGAGAGTTGTTTCAATTTCAATACATTGTTACGTAATCTGCTTCCATTAAATGGATACGATAGTAAAACAGCGTTAAGACATGTTGCTAATATAACTCAGTTATGTCCCGTTCCGTATGTCCAGTCACAGGGGTGATTCATGGATGATGAATTGGTTAATTCCTCTCTGAATCATCAATTACTTGTTGTTTTTGGTTATCGACAGAGGGTCAGTCATCTTCCTACAAGTGTGTATATCGTGTGTGTACAGCACATAACACAAAGTCATTTGATAAAAATTACAAAAATAAAAACAACGACCTAGTTGCTTTCATTGTTGCGGGCCACTTCTGCCTGGAAGCTGTAAGCGAGTGTAGTTTAGTCTGCATAAGCCTAAGGAGCGGTTCACATTCGGTCGCAAACATGTCCGTTTCTCTGGTGATCACCCGTCTCTGGTTGTGCGCTTTGATTTACTGCTCCACGGTTTTTGTGTATGTTCATACGCTAGACGTAGGATTCTGCAATGTAACTGTCAAGTAAGTGAAATAGTAATTATGCTTTAAATTTCACAAGTTTAACTTGTTCTGTACCTGTTTTGAAGAGACTATGTTCCCAACGCTCACATCGGGACAAAACATGTGATAACATGTTGCGACGGATACGTTAAATCGGGGAGAAAGTGTTTACCCTTCTGCCCTCAATCCTGCGGGAACGGATACTGTTCGAGTCCAAACAT
>NW_026458906.1:0-1013 GCF_943734635.1 Anopheles cruzii | reverse complement strand
CAGGTCGTCCTGAACTAGTTGCGCACTAAAATCAAGCAACGAGCAAAGAAGAATGGCTCCGTTGCAGCATTGAGTCATAAGTTACGAATAAACAGCAACAGTGAGAGTTAAGAGACACCGGTGATTGTTTGGATTTTATGCTGCCTATTTTACTGTTAAATAATAATGCATTAATAACAAATAATGCATGCAAAATCCACTTACATGGAGTGCATCTTATGAGGGGCTGAGAACATTAAGAGGCATTTTGTAATACTTATAACATTTCGTAATATTCGTGACTACGATATCCCAATCCAGAGAGTTGTTTCAATTTCAATACATTGTTACGTAATCTGCTTCCATTAAATGGATACGATAGTAAAACAGCGTTAAGACATGTTGCTAATATAACTCAGTTATGTCCCGTTCCGTATGTCCAGTCACAGGGGTGATTCATGGATGATGAATTGGTTAATTCCTCTCTGAATCATCAATTACTTGTTGTTTTTGGTTATCGACAGAGGGTCAGTCATCTTCCTACAAGTGTGTATATCGTGTGTGTACAGCACATAACACAAAGTCATTTGATAAAAATTACAAAAATAAAAACAACGACCTAGTTGCTTTCATTGTTGCGGGCCACTTCTGCCTGGAAGCTGTAAGCGAGTGTAGTTTAGTCTGCATAAGCCTAAGGAGCGGTTCACATTCGGTCGCAAACATGTCCGTTTCTCTGGTGATCACCCGTCTCTGGTTGTGCGCTTTGATTTACTGCTCCACGGTTTTTGTGTATGTTCATACGCTAGACGTAGGATTCTGCAATGTAACTGTCAAGTAAGTGAAATAGTAATTATGCTTTAAATTTCACAAGTTTAACTTGTTCTGTACCTGTTTTGAAGAGACTATGTTCCCAACGCTCACATCGGGACAAAACATGTGATAACATGTTGCGACGGATACGTTAAATCGGGGAGAAAGTGTTTACCCTTCTGCCCTCAATCCTGCGGGAACGGATACTGTTCGAGTCCAAACAT
>NW_026458905.1:0-1013 GCF_943734635.1 Anopheles cruzii | reverse complement strand
GGGACAGTATTTTACTAGTAAAATTTTTTGGCTATACATCGTAATTACTAGGGGTGTGCATTGAGAATCGGAATGTTAAAAAGATGGCTGTACCTGCCGATTGGGACTTCCCAGTTTTGCTGTTCATTCATCATTACCTTGTTTTGACATCAGGTAAATGAGTCCAGGTCGAAAAAAAATATCTTTCGGTTTGCAACCCATCATTTAAAGGGTTAAACTAAGTCAACTTTTGTGCCTGAAAATGACGTTTTGCGGGGATTATTATTTTTCTGCTCCTCTTGCAGAAAGCTGCTTCGGAATCGCACCAAATGCTTGTCGGGACTTGTGTTTGGAAGATCGCAGTGCTTTGAGTGGTTTAAAAAATTTCAAAATGGCGAATTTGACTTAACAAAAAAAAAGCGTCCAAGGACCCCAAAAAACTGACTTTCTGATGGGACGGAAAGGTGTGGTGTTTCACAAGCTCCTAAAACCTGATGCAAACGTTAATTCCGATCGCTACTGATTACAAATGCCCTATTTGAACCATGCATTGATCGAAAAACGACCAAAATGCAATTCTACTGGGTTGCAATGGGGGCGCCTGGTGGCCCGTGGAATCAAGCACCAGGCGTCCCAAAAAACAAAACTGTTTCAGGATACTATCAAATCACTTGGATGGGAGTTGCTATTCCTCCCGGCGTATTCACCAGACTTGGCTCTTTCCGAATATCATTCATTTTCATCGATGGGACACGTACTGGCTGAGCAGCCCTTCGTTTTTCTACGAGGAAGTCGAAATGGGATGACTAATTAGTTTACTTAAAAAGTCGAAGAATTCTGTCCTCTGGGAATCCATGATTTAGCAGAGAGATAGGAGAAATGTATAGCTAGCAATGGCACATACTTTGAACAATGTAGAAAATCGCATTCAAATTTTATAAACATTTTTGTGTGATTTCGGCATTCCGATTCTCAATGCACACCCCTAGTATACTAACACTTTAGGAAAGAGGTAATTGATGTAAAGTTTGAAA
>NW_026458904.1:0-1014 GCF_943734635.1 Anopheles cruzii | reverse complement strand
CAAAGGAGCCGAAGGGCACAAAAGAAAGCGAAGAAATGGAAACCAAACACGAGTCGGTAATTATTGAAGCAAACTCTGTTCTTGTTGCCATCATCAAATAGTGTGTGTGTGTGTGTGTGTGTGTGTATGTGTGTGTGTGCCATGATGCTGCGCAAAGAGTGTGCATGATACGAGGTGTGTGATTGCGTTTTGTAATCGGAACGGAACTCGAGTTTCGCCGGACTGTAATTCGCTGGGCGCACTGCTCTGGTAGTAGTACGTGGGCGTTACGACGCATGGAACCCTCTATAAACCTATAACATTAAAGTGCTATTTTAAAGTACGTTGAAAAAACAAAGCCAGCCAAAAATGAACCGATTTTCGCTTACATATCGCCAATGTATATTATGTACCGTTTGCTTTCTGGCGCGCTACACTAACGGATTTTGTGTTTTACAGCATGTATTGCTACTACCGGCGCGGCATCATACCTTGTCCCTTGCTTCTTTTTTTTAGTCAGTTCCACCAGTTGTGCCTAATACTCAACCTCGATCGCGTTGTAGTTTGGATGCAGTCAAGCCTTCCTCTGACCACGATCTGAGAATCTGTCGACATACGGTGCTGTTCATATCGGAGAGTATCGAAGTATCGGAGGCTGACCGGGATGTGATTGGATGGCTAGATGATCTATCACACTCTAACACACCTCCTCTGCTACTCACTCCACACACAACACACACGTACAAAAAACATGCTATCAAAAAATGAAGTACACACTACGTACAGGAGCAGAACGACGCAAGCACAATCTTACAAAAAAAAACCTCGAATAAATAGATACTCATATATTAATAACTGCTTGTCCCACGCGGGGTTAGTGTGTTGCGAAAAATAAAACCTATGTATACTAAAAGTATAGTGAACATTCGCTTTCTCGCTTCGCGTGTTTGCTTCGCTTCTCCTGTGTTTCTGTTGCTGACTGCGAAATAATCGCTCCAAAACCGATCTCGAAATGTGGAAAAACTGAAAGGAAGG
>NW_026458903.1:0-1014 GCF_943734635.1 Anopheles cruzii | reverse complement strand
CAATACTCGAAAATGCATCATAAAGCAGGGAGCAATAAAAACCATTACTAGGTGTGTGCGTTGAGAAGTGAAATATTTTAACACACAAAAAGTGTTTCTAAAATTTTTATGCAAATTCCTTTTTTATTCGAAGTATGTGCCATCGTTAGCTATACATTTCTCTTATCTCTCTGCTTAATCATGGATTCCCAGACGAAAGAATGCTTCGACTTTTTAAGTAAACTAATTAGCCATCCAATTTCGACTTCCTCGTGGAAAAACGAAGGGCTGCTCAGCCAATACGTGTCCCATCGATGAAAATGAATGATATTCGGAAAGAACCAAGTCTAGTGAATAACGCGGGGAGGGATAGCAGCTCCATCCAAGTGATTTGATAGTATCCTGAAACAGTTTTGTTTTTTTGAGCGCCTGGTGCTTGATTCCACGGGCCACCAGGCGCCCCCCATTGAAGCCCACTAGAATTGCATTTTGGTCGTTTTTCGATCAATGCATGGTTCAAATTGATCATTTGTTGTCAGTAGCGATCGGAATTAACGTTTCCATCAGGTTTTAGGAGCTTGTGAAACACCACACCTTTCTGTCCCATCAGAAAGTCCGTTTTTTGGAGTCCTTCGACGCTTTTTTTTGGTAAGTCAAAATCGCCATTTTGAAGTTTTTTAAACCACTCAAAGCACAGCGATCTTCCAAAACCAAGTCCCGACAAGCATTTGGTGCGATTCCGAAGCAGTTTTCTTCAACAGCGGCAGAAAAATAATAATCCCCGCAAAACGTAATTTTCAGGCACAAAAGTTGGCATGGTCTAACCCTTTGAACGGTCGTTTGATAACTGATTAATTTTTTTTGCGACCTGGACTGATTTACCTGATGTCAAAATGAGGTAATGATGAATGAACCGCAAAACTGGGAAGTCCCAATCGGCAGGTACAGCCATCATTCTAAAATTTCACTTCTCAACGCACACACCTAGTATAATGTTGATAATTGACAAAAATAATGAGCCCACAGCTAGAGCTG
>NW_026458902.1:0-1014 GCF_943734635.1 Anopheles cruzii | reverse complement strand
TCCCCAGCCACAGTGGCATCAAGGTCGACGCGGGTCGCCGAGTAGCCGAGTAGCCCAACGGCAGTTGATCTGAGATAAAGTGTACAAATTTGACTATCCGGATTGGATTATACGCAAAGGCAAAGGGCGAACCTGGAAGAGGGCTGATTTTCCACGAACCGTGCCCATGGAAGTGTATCAACACATCGATTGATTATCTAAATTGCTAACATCCTTTTAAGGTGAACTTGAACGGGGTTTTCTCCCGATCATATCGTGGTTTCAATAAATGCGTTCGGTTTGACAAATATGGCGATGCATTTATTTTGTAAAAAAAGATTTATGTTTTTCCACCCAACTAAATCTAGAATAAATCGAGAGCATTAGTTTCTTCGCTCATAACATAGCTGTGTGCGAATAATAATGTACGCTAATTTACTGGCAGTATTTAAATGCTCGAATCAACTCGAAACTCACTTTTTTTGGTTGGAGCTAATATTTGTTAACATCTTACATAAACTGGCTTAATCACATTAATTGTTTTGACGGTCCTAAACTGTTTCCTATTCCAATTTTCATTTTCCTATTGATTTATTTTATGAACACAAATAAATAGTGCAAATAAGTAGGGTAACATTAAATAAATAAATTCAATTGCTTCTTTGTGAAAACGCCTAAAAGTATGCAACACGAACATACATTATTTTTTATACTTCACTTTTGATCTGTTTGTTCTGAAAACATGTTCATTGGGCTAAAAGCCAATTCAAAATTACTCGGGACACCAGCCAACCAACTCACAACATGACAGAACAACCAATTACTATCATTCCACGGACATCGATCGTTTCATGTCAGTCAGGTCACCCCTTAATTGGTACGATGTAAAGCTCCGACGCAGTGCAACTCTCGATCGTGGAATCCCGGTTGACAAACGGTTGTTTACAACACTCTTCTCAGTTCTAATCCGACCACCGAACGGTTCGGTCGCAGTCGTGAACGTGCTTGTGGAAAGAACAAATAAAACACAAAGTG
>NW_026458901.1:0-1014 GCF_943734635.1 Anopheles cruzii | reverse complement strand
GCCAGCTCCCACCTGAAAGTAAACGAAGCTGTAGCAATTGAGCACTCTTAAGTAGATTGCCGCGCTCACCTGTGGAGCCATGTTGGTAAGGTAGAAGGTCTGATCGCAGTGTTTTTGCTCGCCACGATGGTTACCGGCCGCCGCCATGTGTCCACGATCGAACCCGGAACCTTTGTAGTCGGTGTTGAGCGAGCGGAAAAATGGGTGTATACTGTCGTCCGCTTTAAAGTCAGATTTAGCCCGATCCACCGCATCGTTCGGTTTGACCGATTCCGGCGTAAGGTGTTCGAATACCCAGTGCGCGACACGGGTTCGCCGGTCGTACGACAAAACGTAGTCGTCGAAGGAACGCACATTGTCCAATCCGGGAAATCCGTACTTCATGATTTGACCGACCCGGCTCACGTTAACCGGTGCTGCCGGTGAGGAAATTAGGGATGCAGCCGAAACGGTTCCAAAGATCGGAAGTGCCGGCTTGGGGCAGAAGTCACCGATCGTCTTGCGATCGGTGCTTACATAATCGGCCGGCACCTGCTTCCGGCGTTCGAGATAGCTGCCCGCCAGGTAGCCACCAATCCCGACTGACGACAGCACCAATAGGCGGGACACTACATTGGAGGCCATTTTTACGCACGATTACTGTGGGGCTCCATTCTCGAGCTAAATAGTTAATATTAAATATTGCACAACAACGACGACGGCCGCACTGTTTGTTTACATTCGAACGATTACACCGAAGAGAAACGTCAAACTTGAGGGGTGACCAAATGAAGCGAATTTGTGATGGTTTTCTTTTATTTCGCAATCATAATTTTAGGATTATAATTTTATGACTGATTTTGATAAGTAGAATGGGGAGATTTTAATGAACATTTTAAAGAATTTAGTTTAGCAACGTATCTTTATTAATCAGATAAAGCCCGCTGAAGATATGAATTTGACGTCAGACAAATGGCACACCCGCGCGTATACAAACCTTGGCAACGAATGTATCTACGTAAACATTGAGGTAAA
>NW_026458900.1:0-1014 GCF_943734635.1 Anopheles cruzii | reverse complement strand
CAAAGGAGCCGAAGGGCACAAAAGAAAGCGAAGAAATGGAAACCAAACACGAGTCGGTAATTATTGAAGCAAACTCTGTTCTTGTTGCCATCATCAAATAGTGTGTGTGTGTGTGTGTGTGTGTGTATGTGTGTGTGTGCCATGATGCTGCGCAAAGAGTGTGCATGATACGAGGTGTGTGATTGCGTTTTGTAATCGGAACGGAACTCGAGTTTCGCCGGACTGTAATTCGCTGGGCGCACTGCTCTGGTAGTAGTACGTGGGCGTTACGACGCATGGAACCCTCTATAAACCTATAACATTAAAGTGCTATTTTAAAGTACGTTGAAAAAACAAAGCCAGCCAAAAATGAACCGATTTTCGCTTACATATCGCCAATGTATATTATGTACCGTTTGCTTTCTGGCGCGCTACACTAACGGATTTTGTGTTTTACAGCATGTATTGCTACTACCGGCGCGGCATCATACCTTGTCCCTTGCTTCTTTTTTTTAGTCAGTTCCACCAGTTGTGCCTAATACTCAACCTCGATCGCGTTGTAGTTTGGATGCAGTCAAGCCTTCCTCTGACCACGATCTGAGAATCTGTCGACATACGGTGCTGTTCATATCGGAGAGTATCGAAGTATCGGAGGCTGACCGGGATGTGATTGGATGGCTAGATGATCTATCACACTCTAACACACCTCCTCTGCTACTCACTCCACACACAACACACACGTACAAAAAACATGCTATCAAAAAATGAAGTACACACTACGTACAGGAGCAGAACGACGCAAGCACAATCTTACAAAAAAAAACCTCGAATAAATAGATACTCATATATTAATAACTGCTTGTCCCACGCGGGGTTAGTGTGTTGCGAAAAATAAAACCTATGTATACTAAAAGTATAGTGAACATTCGCTTTCTCGCTTCGCGTGTTTGCTTCGCTTCTCCTGTGTTTCTGTTGCTGACTGCGAAATAATCGCTCCAAAACCGATCTCGAAATGTGGAAAAACTGAAAGGAAGG
>NW_026458899.1:0-1014 GCF_943734635.1 Anopheles cruzii | reverse complement strand
CAATACTCGAAAATGCATCATAAAGCAGGGAGCAATAAAAACCATTACTAGGTGTGTGCGTTGAGAAGTGAAATATTTTAACACACAAAAAGTGTTTCTAAAATTTTTATGCAAATTCCTTTTTTATTCGAAGTATGTGCCATCGTTAGCTATACATTTCTCTTATCTCTCTGCTTAATCATGGATTCCCAGACGAAAGAATGCTTCGACTTTTTAAGTAAACTAATTAGCCATCCAATTTCGACTTCCTCGTGGAAAAACGAAGGGCTGCTCAGCCAATACGTGTCCCATCGATGAAAATGAATGATATTCGGAAAGAACCAAGTCTAGTGAATAACGCGGGGAGGGATAGCAGCTCCATCCAAGTGATTTGATAGTATCCTGAAACAGTTTTGTTTTTTTGAGCGCCTGGTGCTTGATTCCACGGGCCACCAGGCGCCCCCCATTGAAGCCCACTAGAATTGCATTTTGGTCGTTTTTCGATCAATGCATGGTTCAAATTGATCATTTGTTGTCAGTAGCGATCGGAATTAACGTTTCCATCAGGTTTTAGGAGCTTGTGAAACACCACACCTTTCTGTCCCATCAGAAAGTCCGTTTTTTGGAGTCCTTCGACGCTTTTTTTTGGTAAGTCAAAATCGCCATTTTGAAGTTTTTTAAACCACTCAAAGCACAGCGATCTTCCAAAACCAAGTCCCGACAAGCATTTGGTGCGATTCCGAAGCAGTTTTCTTCAACAGCGGCAGAAAAATAATAATCCCCGCAAAACGTAATTTTCAGGCACAAAAGTTGGCATGGTCTAACCCTTTGAACGGTCGTTTGATAACTGATTAATTTTTTTTGCGACCTGGACTGATTTACCTGATGTCAAAATGAGGTAATGATGAATGAACCGCAAAACTGGGAAGTCCCAATCGGCAGGTACAGCCATCATTCTAAAATTTCACTTCTCAACGCACACACCTAGTATAATGTTGATAATTGACAAAAATAATGAGCCCACAGCTAGAGCTG
>NW_026458898.1:0-1016 GCF_943734635.1 Anopheles cruzii | reverse complement strand
TTGCGAAACATCACATGGAGATGATACGGACTTGCAGTTCTCCATACCGAATCGTTTTAATATCTCCTTAGCATACATACTTTGATTTATGCTTATGGTGTCCTCTTCATATTCAATCGTCAATCCCACACAGGTACGAGCCGTACCTAAATCCTTCAGTGCCGCCAGGTAGGTGGTCCGCTCCGTCAGCAGAGTACGGCACAATTTCTGCAACTGCAATAACTGACGTGCCGTTTTCTCGAACTGTTTTACCCGATCGGTCTGATCGTCCAGCGTTTTCTGCTCGGTGCCGTTGCTCGATTCGCTGCGTGCCTTCCACACTATCGATTCCGTTTCGCGTGCCTCCCGCTCGGCCGCGTCCCGCTGCTGGTCGTGCTGCTCGCTGATGACCTTCTGCTCGGCCAACACATTGTCGAAGTTTTTCTGCTTCTTCTCCAGCTCCAACACCTTGGTGCGCTGGATTTCCAGCTCGATGTTCGCGTCCTCCAGCTCCGACTGGATTTTCTTCTTGCCCTTGATCAGCCGATCGTTAGCAACCTGAAGCTCCTGGATCTGACGCTTCATCGTCTCGAAGTCTTCGACCATCTTTCTCTTCGACTCTACCAGCTCCTTAGCCACGTGTGACTCTTCCTCGGAGCGTTTCTGCATGTCCTGAATCATGACATTCAGCTCGGTCAGCTTCTTCTCGTAGCTCTTCTTGGCCTCCTCGTCCTTCTCAGGCTGCTCCATGAGCGCCTCCTTCTGGGACTCGATCTGGCACAGCTTTGAGCTAAGGGGCAACTTCTGACGCGTTTCCTTCTTCAGCAACTGCTGCGGTTCGCTCTGTTGACTCTCTAGATTGCTGGTTCTCTTGATGGCCGCCGAAGCCTTCTGTTCGGCATCGTCCACCTGCTGCGTGATGATTTCCGTTTCCTGCTGCGACTTCGTGACCTTGTCCTGCAGCTCCACGCGCGCCTGTATGGCGTCTACCATCGCTAACTGCGCTATCGATGCTCGAAGCTTCTCACGATCGCGCC
>NW_026458897.1:0-1016 GCF_943734635.1 Anopheles cruzii | reverse complement strand
TGTAGCGGCGCGGCGTCGACAATCTTGGCCCGCGAAGGTGGGCCAAAGGGGAGTGTTATCGCGTCGTCCGCACAAAAAGGAAGGGAGTGGGAAAGGAGTGGGTGGACAGGATTTTTCGCGGTTAGCGACGACTAGAGCGGGTCTCGCGCTAAGGCGTTCGCCGGTCTCCGTATGGAAGCTTGCCGCGGGTGTAGGGAAAGTTTGGGGTGATCGGGTATTGGAGTAGGGACGATGGGTCTCGTTCCTTAATCCCTTTCTCGGAGGATCTCGAGATCGGAAACTAAGTCGCGAGCGGCGGTTACCAAACTACGCACAAACACGAGGACACGTTTAGTTGCGTAAACTAATGCTGATAACTGACTGACGCTTTATTCCAAGGTTTCTTAGGTCTATATAGTGTTACATGGTTTGGTTTTAGCCAATCAGAAAGGCCGTTCTATTTTCTTGTGCATCGCGGGTTTAGATGATCACTTGCTTATGAGTGAAAGAGCCAAATATTGTTTCCCTGATCTGTTTCTGACCTGTTCGATGCTTGGGTTTGTAACGGTTTTTCTCAGGCTGCTAGCGTCCTTTTTAGGATCCTTTTTCCTGGGAACTGTTCTGAAGCTAAATTTATGATCGGACTGTACTTGCACTTGACTCATATTTCCGGTGCGTCGCTGATCCTGCGCATCGTACATGTTCTCTAGGATTTTCCTTATTCCTGCCTTCGTAATTGGATCATGTTTGAAGTGCGTCGCTGATCCTGCGTGCATGGTGCATGTTCTAGGATTCTTCTATTTCTGCCTTCGTAATGCAAGTGCTTCCAGATGTGCGTCTGACGTGCTTTACATGTAAATTCCTGCTCTGGCGACGTCTGTTTAACATTACTTTTTAGTTAGGTCCTGTTCTGAGTCTTCCCGAAAGACATTTATGGCCTGGTTATTTATGGTTTTTCTATGCGATGGGAACGATGCGCGTTTCCAATTCCCGTGGGCTAGTTCTTGTGATAAAAATGAATGCTGCGTTCGCAACAT
>NW_026458896.1:0-1016 GCF_943734635.1 Anopheles cruzii | reverse complement strand
AGTGCCGCATGTATTCATGGCCCAGTTGCATGTGTGTGTGTGTGTGTTCTACGCTTTTTTGTGCGCCTCTTCGGTGTTCCATTTTTGCATTTCTCTCGCACCGCAGCATAATGGGCCACCGGTGTATAGGGGCCAGCGCCGTCGTTACAAAGGCCTCCCTTGAGAAAGAGGAAAAAAATTGGAAATCTAAAAAACTTGCCTCCAGGAGGCTCCAGGGCAAGCGGGTGCTCGTCCTCGTTTGCCCCTGGCCGGAGGCGAAGATTAAAATTTAAAGTAAACTGTTCAAAGTTAAAGGTGAGAGCTAAAATTTAATTTGTGGTGAAAAACGCCACAGTCGGTCGCAGGTCATGGAGTGTTCACGAAGTATGGATCGCCCACAGGATGTGATTCGTTGAATGAAATCGCATTTTTACATTACGATCAACTGCAGCACCTATCGGGGTTTTAGTGACTCGACAGACCCGACCGCGAAAAACTCTGCCAATCCATTTTCACAATCCTTTTTTGATCTCAGTTTTTCATCACTCAGGAAATTTTGTAATGCCTGAAAAAGGTGTCAATCGCGTGGTGCAAGGTCCGGACTATACGGTGGATGCATTAAAACTTCCCAACCAAGATTCTGGTCGTTTCTGGTCAATTGCTAACTTCGAACGGTGCAGTTGTTGACAGTAGAGATCTGAATTTAGTGTTTGGCTACAGGCAAGCAACTCATAACAAACAATTCGTTTCAAGTCCCACCATATACCCAGTAGAAACTTCCTGGCCGTGAATCTTGGTTTGACCCATTTCTCATCCCCAGTACCCATCCGTTTAAGAAATTGGTCGATTTGGTTCCGTTTGGCAAAAATTTCGCAGATGGAAAGTCGATCCATCATGTTTTTCGGCGTCAATTATTGTCGAGCTTCGTCGTGAATCCAGCTTTGCGCAAATGGCTTAAAACTGTCTGATGGTTAATCAACTTTGACCGACTGAAGCGCGCTGCGCACACTGGTAATTGACAATAAAGGTTTGACCAC
>NW_026458895.1:0-1016 GCF_943734635.1 Anopheles cruzii | reverse complement strand
ACATGATTGAATTTGGTAGTTCCACCGTTCCGGCACCGCACATACACTGAACCTCAAACCCCGCGAAGGGGTGTCGGTCCCTCGTTGCCGTTTAGGTACACCTCCCCCCCCCACCCCCTCACCCCGTTAGAAAATCTAATTACAATACACCTGGGTGAGGCTCCGTTCATTCTGATGAATGAAGAAAAAGTTGCAAAAGCAAAGCAAAGCAAAAAAAAACCCCCCCGGCCGGAACCAAGCAGAGCAATCAACACCCATTTCCAGGGGGTGGTGGGGGGGGGCTTGCCGGAACGACTCAAGGACCTGTCGAGGATGGACGCGCACATCACACCACATCACGGCGCCACAGCCACTAGGCCGCCGCCGCCCAGAAGTGAAGAAAATTAATATTAATAGCCTGGCACATGTTCGCACTCGCTCTCTCTCGCTCGCTCGCGCGCTTAAGCTCTCGCACTCGCACCCTGGATGTTCGCACGTGGATCGTGTCAACGAGCGCGCGGGCACCGACGAAAAGGCGATAATTGAATTAATTTGCAATTTATGCTGCACTTAGCACCAAATGGCGGCCACCGTTTCGGGCCGCCGCGGCCGAGAAAAGGAGTGCACAAGAGCGCGAGAGAGAGAGAGAGAGAGAGAGGCAGTGGGTGAACGAGATAGCTAGTGAGAAGTGAGAGAGTTAGTGCGTCGTCTGCATCACACTCACTGCAAAAAAGGGACCGTTCAGCGAGAAGAGGAGTTGGAATATGCGGTCTCTAATGGCCTGAGCAGGTGTGTTACCCCAGCGAGTGAGGAAGGGAGAGGGAGGGAGGGAGAGAGAGAGAGCATGGGCCACGTTGTTGTTGTTGTTTGTAGCGGCCATCTGTTGTCTGCTTTGGGGGTGCCATTTTTTGGCGTGTCGCGTCGACTTTTTCTAGGTTTAATTTTTTTCCAAAATCCTTGCTTTGAGGTGACGTGGTGAGAAACGGATGTAAAAAAAGGAAAACCGAAACGAAAACGATGGCAAAAGAAGAACCGGG
>NW_026458894.1:0-1016 GCF_943734635.1 Anopheles cruzii | reverse complement strand
CTGCGCTCCTTGTTATCGAGGCTCCGAATATAATGAACAACCTAGTAGATTTCATCATCCTGTACGACGCAATCAAGTTTGGTCAACATCTCTGTGTACAGTTTCCGCGATCGTTTTCTGGCCGACATGTTTTGCTTGTCATCACGATTTGGAGTCACTACTTTCTTGTAGGTAGTCAGACCAGCTCGTTTCTTAGCTAGATGCATGGTTGCACACGATACTTTCAGTTTTCTTGCGACATCTCGGACGGAGAGGTTAGGGTTCCGCTTGAAACAAGCGATCACCCGTTTCGTCGTTTTTGCGGTCTCCTGGTTCCGACATCCACCTGTTCCAGTCTTTCTGACTGTCGTCAAACGTTCTCCGAACACTTTTAATACATTGGTAACAGTTGATTTGGCCTCATTCACCGATTTCGCTAACTTGGAGTGCGAGTAATTCAGATTTTCGCGCTGACTGTGCAAGATCTTAATACGATGCTCCTCTTGTTTCGACACCATTTCCACAAATGAAGGGCAAATGTCAAAATCGAATAATGTGTATGTGATACTACACACATACATCTTTAAAATGAGAGGTGTGCGGGAATTTTTGATGCACTATGAAAAATAATACGTCAAGTTGAAGTCGACCAATTTTTCAACACCCAAACCCAAACACCCTTTAGTTTTAGTAGCTGCGCTGGTTCGTAGGTATTTTGTCTCACGCTCCACAAACGTTGCCCACCAGTCGCTACAGTGTTCCAGCTTTCCAGCTATTAAGAACCTCAACCTCAACCTCATAGTATTGCGGTAAAAACGTTGTTTCAAAATGATAGTCAAATTCTGAAAATGAGATTATTATTATAATAAAATGTTGTATAATTCACACGAAGAAGTTCGAAACAAACCATGTGGAACCAATTCTACATCACCATTCTATCCCCCCAGTAAGGATCCCCCCAGGTGCTATTGGATCTATAAACTTCGTGGTACACAAATTTGGCGTTTGACAGAAAATGGTTTTAATCTTGAATGAAT
>NW_026458893.1:0-1016 GCF_943734635.1 Anopheles cruzii | reverse complement strand
CTTTGTGACTAATAGGTTTCATTGTACTTCTTCGTCACAGATACCGCAAGTGTACGCACGCCGGAAGTTATTAACTCCCACCCCGCCACCCTCTGCCCCAGACCCGTGGCGATGTCCCGACCAGTGCGGTCGAATGCTAGTTGGGGTAATACGCAGGCGGTATCCTATCTTATTTGCACCTATACTAATCCTGTTAACTTCATGTTTGCGCATTTCCGTCCACAAATGTGTTGGGCTACGACTATACGGTGTACGACTATATTAAATTGCCATTATTGTACTTCACAGGGAACACCTCCAAGGGAAAAAGGCAACTGGTTAATGCCACGCACTGTGCAGCCTGGGGGCTCGCTCCTAGTTGCGGTAAGCATAACGGTCGAGTAGCCGACCGCCCCGCCGCTGACTGATTACAAAATTTGCTCAGAGATCGTAGAGAGATTAGTGAGACAGTAGCTAAATAACTTGTAATTTGTTTTCCATTATCATGGTCCGCTCGCGGCTGTGCTCGTTGTCAAACTTCCCGGCCGCCTTTTCTTCTTTTTTTCGCCTACCATTCGTCTCCCGCAACAGCATATCATTCGGGTTATTGCATCATGCAACAGCCTTGCGATCTAGGCATTAACTTCGACTTTCCATATTCTTGTCGAATACAATGTCTGTGCCATGCATTGCCCTAAGCGCCGTTATCGAGAAACGGGCCCGTCCCGCGCGAAAAATCAATCTTGGGACCTTTACAGCCCTTGTTTCAGTGCTGCCCTCACTTCTTCCTAGCAGATACCGCGGCCTCCGGTACCAACGGAGATAGTCATTCCACATACCGGTGTCCCAACCGCACCGGAACGCCCTGATAATTGCAGTTCGAGTTCCGTGAGCGACTGGTGTGCCTCTGAGGAGGTAACTAGCTGCATCTGTGTTCACTTGATGTTAGCGCTTTTCTTCGCAACTAAGTATTGCAAGTGTTGTACTTCGCAGGATTCGCCACTCAGAATAAGGAGCAGGTTCTCGGAAGAGGGAAC
>NW_026458892.1:611-1018 GCF_943734635.1 Anopheles cruzii | reverse complement strand
GGCGGCGGCGTTTGCGGCGGCGGCCTATGCGGCGGCTGCGGCAGCTGGCTCGGCGGCTGTTGCGGCGGCGGCGGCTGCGCTGGTTGTGGCGGCGGCAGCTGGCTCGGTGGCGGCTGCGGCGGCGGTTGCGGCGGCGGAAGCGTTGGCGCCGTCTGTTGCGGCGGCGGTGGCGGCGGCGACGGCTGTTGCGGCGGCAGCATTTGCGGCGGCGGAGGCTGCGGAGGCGGAGGCTGCGGAGGCGGTCGCAGCGGTTCTGGCGGCGGCGACGGCTCTTGGGCCGGCGGCAGCTGGCTCGGTGGCGGCTGCGGCGGCGGCAGCTGGCTCGTTGGCGGCTGCGGCGGCGGCGGCTGGCTCGGTGGCGGCTGCGGCGGCGGCAGCTGGCTCGGTGGCAGCTGCGGCGGCGGCGG
>NW_026458892.1:0-511 GCF_943734635.1 Anopheles cruzii | reverse complement strand
GCGACGGCTCTTGCGGCGGCGGCAGCTGGCTCGGTGGCGGCTGCGGCGGCTGCAGCTGGCTCGTTGGCGGCTGCGGCGGCGGCGGCTGGCTCGGTGGCGGCTGCGGCGGCGGCGTTTGCGGCGGCGGCCTATGCGGCGGCTGCGGCAGCTGGCTCGGCGGCTGTTGCGGCGGCGGCGGCTGCGCTGGTTGTGGCGGCGGCAGCTGGCTCGGTGGCGGCTGCGGCGGCGGTTGCGGCGGCGGAAGCGTTGGCGCCGTCTGTTGCGGCGGCGGTGGCGGCGGCGACGGCTGTTGCGGCGGCAGCATTTGCGGCGGCGGAGGCTGCGGAGGCGGAGGCTGCGGAGGCGGTCGCAGCGGTTCTGGCGGCGGCGACGGCTCTTGGGCCGGCGGCAGCTGGCTCGGTGGCGGCTGCGGCGGCGGCAGCTGGCTCGTTGGCGGCTGCGGCGGCGGCGGCTGGCTCGGTGGCGGCTGCGGCGGCGGCAGCTGGCTCGGTGGCAGCTGCGGCGGCGGCGG
>NW_026458891.1:0-1018 GCF_943734635.1 Anopheles cruzii | reverse complement strand
AACGTTGCCCGTGTCTCGTCAGATTCCAGAAGTGACAGATACTTTAGCGAATGATTTTCCTCATTCAGATCGTAGTAAGCACCGATACTCAAGAAGACCTGCAGTCCCGGAAACTTGTTTTTCAGCTCCGTTGCAGCTCGGAAATGGCCTTTTCCAGATTCCAGATCAAGATCTTCGTTGAGTGCGCGTATACGATGGGTATTGACGTCGATCCCGGCGTAGCCGTAAAGCAGATGGGTGCAGAATGGCAATGCCTCCCCAATGTCAGCTAAGGTCACTTTACCTGCGAGAGTATCTGTAAAACACAAATTCTGTCAAAGCTGCACTAATAAACAGTAAACTTATGCCGCCTTTAGTACCTTTCCTTACCGCTGCTTCACCGTCATAGTAGCACAGTACTTTTGGTTCAGCCGATGCATTCCGAAACCAAAGCGATAAGGCAAGTATTCTGAGCACCAGCTCAATGGCACGCAATCTAGCTATTTTCGCCATGGACAACAACAGATCTCCTCGGAATTTTAAACAAGACTAATGCATCTATCACAATTGAATCTGTTTTATAACACCTCTGGGAACAGCATCCCACTAGCGTTCGCTGGTCTGGAGCGCAAGACACTCACCAAAGGCCGAGTAACTCAGAGCTCTTTTATGGCAGATGATCGGCACAATTGCTGATTTCATCTGTGAATTTCTTTTCTTCATTTCAACAGTATGTTTCTTTCAGTAAACAAAAGCATTGTTTGTAGTTTTAGTTAAAAGCTTTTAATATTAAACCAATCCGCTTCTTCTTGCTTCGATAGTCAACTGGGGCATAGAAGAAACGTTGCTACAATAATTAACATTCATTTCGAAACAATGTTCTCGTTAGTGTCGCCTTTCACCTTCACAGTCGATACTTGGCAGCACGCAGAATCGGGAACTTGTCGCCGGAACATACGCCACGGAAATCATCCATCGCCAGATCGTTGATAGAAATTCCGCCCAATCCCTTCGCCTTCACGTACGCCGCCTTATTGCC
>NW_026458890.1:0-1018 GCF_943734635.1 Anopheles cruzii | reverse complement strand
AGGGGCAGGAGCGCGATGTATCATCGCCCTTTATTACATATTTACATTACGCACATACACAAGCCGCGGATATACGCGTATAAACATTCTCAGCTCCGCTACGAGGAGCTGTCAGTCCGTCGCGATCCGCTCTTGCTCTTCACAGCCGGTTGATAGGAACAAACGGTACCGGTGGTAAACAAACAACATTGTTAACAGCAAACGGTTAGCGAAGTGTTCGCCTAGCAGCTGCAGCGGCAGCTACGTCAGCAGCTGCAGCAGCAGCAGCAGCTGCAGCCTCAGCCTCCAAGCGTTGCTCTTCTCGCCACGCCTCTTGAAGCTGCTGCGTTACGGCTCGGCAGGCCCGGGCAAAGCGCTGCCAGCACTCCGGGCTGCGCAGCATCTCGCTCATCAGGTTATCCGGCGTGAGGGGGGTGCGGCCGTCATCCGCCAGCAGCTCCGCTCTTTCCCGCTGGAACCGCGGGCAGTGGAACATAACATGCTCCGCTGACTCCGCGGCGCCGGGGCACCAGGTGCAGTCAGGGGATCGTGCGAACGTCTTTATGTGCACGTACTCTCGGAAGAATCCGTGTCCCGAGAGTACTTGGGACAGGTGAAAGTCCACACGTCCATGTTTCCTGCTGACCCAGCACGTGACGTCCGGGATGACTCTGCGGGTCCAGCGCTGGTATCGACTGGCGTCTGGCGTCCCCGCAGCCGCCCACTGCTCTTGCCACTGGCTGATGGTGCGCAAACGCTCTCTCTTGCGCAGGGCCGTCGCGTCCGGAGGGGGATGGGTATCCTCCGTTTCCTGTCCATTCGCTGACCATCGTCGCCCGATGCAGCGTTCGTCCTCCTGCAGCAGCAGTACGATGGGCGTCATGCTGGCGAGGACCGTGGCCACGCTGTACGAAACGCTGCGGAAAGTGCTTGCCACGCCCTGCGCTAGCTTGCGCTGCACTCCATTCAGGCGCCGACAGTTGCTCTGTACCTCGAGGCCGTGAGGCCGCGTTGCCCATAGCGGGGCTCCGTATCGGAT
>NW_026458889.1:0-1018 GCF_943734635.1 Anopheles cruzii | reverse complement strand
GGCAATAAGGCGGCGTACGTGAAGGCGAAGGGATTGGGCGGAATTTCTATCAACGATCTGGCGATGGATGATTTCCGTGGCGTATGTTCCGGCGACAAGTTCCCGATTCTGCGTGCTGCCAAGTATCGACTGTGAAGGTGAAAGGCGACACTAACGAGAACATTGTTTCGAAATGAATGTTAATTATTGTAGCAACGTTTCTTCTATGCCCCAGTTGACTATCGAAGCAAGAAGAAGCGGATTGGTTTAATATTAAAAGCTTTTAACTAAAACTACAAACAATGCTTTTGTTTACTGAAAGAAACATACTGTTGAAATGAAGAAAAGAAATTCACAGATGAAATCAGCAATTGTGCCGATCATCTGCCATAAAAGAGCTCTGAGTTACTCGGCCTTTGGTGAGTGTCTTGCGCTCCAGACCAGCGAACGCTAGTGGGATGCTGTTCCCAGAGGTGTTATAAAACAGATTCAATTGTGATAGATGCATTAGTCTTGTTTAAAATTCCGAGGAGATCTGTTGTTGTCCATGGCGAAAATAGCTAGATTGCGTGCCATTGAGCTGGTGCTCAGAATACTTGCCTTATCGCTTTGGTTTCGGAATGCATCGGCTGAACCAAAAGTACTGTGCTACTATGACGGTGAAGCAGCGGTAAGGAAAGGTACTAAAGGCGGCATAAGTTTACTGTTTATTAGTGCAGCTTTGACAGAATTTGTGTTTTACAGATACTCTCGCAGGTAAAGTGACCTTAGCTGACATTGGGGAGGCATTGCCATTCTGCACCCATCTGCTTTACGGCTACGCCGGGATCGACGTCAATACCCATCGTATACGCGCACTCAACGAAGATCTTGATCTGGAATCTGGAAAAGGCCATTTCCGAGCTGCAACGGAGCTGAAAAACAAGTTTCCGGGACTGCAGGTCTTCTTGAGTATCGGTGCTTACTACGATCTGAATGAGGAAAATCATTCGCTAAAGTATCTGTCACTTCTGGAATCTGACGAGACACGGGCAACGTT
>NW_026458888.1:0-1019 GCF_943734635.1 Anopheles cruzii | reverse complement strand
ATCGTCGACCGGGCGACAACGATAGGGCGCCGCTGCTCTCTCGGTCCTTCGTAGTTATTTTCATCGGTGATCGATTTTTTTTACTCTTCCGTTAGAGGCCCCCCTCCGTGGTGTGTGGTGCCCGCGGGGGTTTCTTCCGGCCCATCATCGGAGTGGAAGCTGAACTGCTGTGTTTCGACGATCGATTCCAAGCTCCACTGCCGAACGGGCAGAGCTCCCGTTTCTCATCCTTGACACGTTTCACCGGGCGCCGGCAATTGGCAAGGAGATTACTTTCCACGGACACGATTGATAAGCGAGATTGGTGTGGGATTGTGTGGCCACCGGCCTTAGTTCCGCCAGTGGTCTGCGGCTATTAAATCGCCAGGATGCGTTTCTTATGTCTCTCTCTCCAGCCTTGCCAAATGGCGGTTACCCAATCGGCCTCTCTGGCACACGGGGATTCCGTTAAGTGTTTCACTGCCAACCCACGACGGTACATCACCAAGCCGATGTGGGCACTATCCTCCGATGCATGATGCTACTGTGTGGTGTGTAGCCTGTGTACGGTTGCAAAAGATGATAACACACCGTTGGGACGACTGGCCAAGCACTACGCAGAGACACTCTGGCCGGCGGTCTCTATTGATTGCTGCGGCGAAAGTTGGCAAACAACAAAACAGTACCAAAATAATATTTATGCTGCCTCGGCAACGGCAACAACTGGGTATCCGATTTTCGGCATCGAACCGCCAGGACCCTTGGGTTTCGATTTGAAGATCACCTTTTCGGTTGTTTGTTTCTCCCTTCGATCCCCTCGGCAACACCACAATGTCCAGCGGCGATTTATGTTCAGAAAGAAAGTATTGTTTATTCGGAAATTAACGTCTAACATTTGCGTCTCTTTTGTCCATTTACAGGCGTACTGCCGATCGTATCACCAGCTGTGTGCAGTGAGCTTTTTATGTACACACGGAAGTTCATGAGCAGCGGACGCGCGCCCGTTCAGTGATATCGATTGTGTAAAAGTTAGAAAACCG
>NW_026458887.1:0-1020 GCF_943734635.1 Anopheles cruzii | reverse complement strand
CGATGAGAGGCAAGATCCTGCAGCCTTTCACTCGCTCACACTCCTCCAAGCTAGGATGACGAACTCGCGCGATCGAACTCGATCGGTCATTCACTTCCTTCTCACCGTCCGGCCGGTCGGTCGATGGTGTTTTGACCAAAAATAAACCACAACCGCCGGTGTGCCCCATTGTGCTGCTGGTTCTCCGTCTCTTTTTCGCCCTGGCTCTCGCTCACACGATCTTCGGGGCGGTGTACGCGAGCGTAATTATAGGTCGGCGATCTACATTCCCACTTTTTCCATCTCTTCTCCACCGTCGTCGTCTCCGTCGGTGGCCATTTTTCCATTTCTTCGCGTCCGCCGAGTGATCCGATGCGATCCGAGAGCCAGAGAGACCATTGCTCTTGTGCTGTTTGCTGTGATCTCAGAATGTGGCGCCCTTTTTTGTTTGCCTTGTTTTGACGCGCGCACCCGCTGCACCTCCGACGATCTCCTGGAGGAGGGTGCATTGACTTGTCATCCATCCGGTGGAGAATCCGATCTCATCCTTCCGTCGTCGCCGGCGTTCGGTGAACAATGGAATGTGTGTTGTGGCGCTTGTCATCACCACCCCACATGGGGAGTTGTTAAGAAGCTTTGGTGACCCAATTCGTCCAATGGGGGGACATAAAGGATAAAAACCGGGAGGACAAAGCAAGAGAAGGACTCTTTATGCTCGATCATCATGATGATGATGGGCGGTCGATGATTCATGATAAGCCACGATTGGAGGGTTGACAACTTGATTTGTTCGCGATTTTAGGCTTATGACATCCGCAAGTCCCATAAAGGTCCAATAAGTACCTCGCAAATATTGCCAGTGTTTTAGGGCATGATCCTTTTTCGACCAAAGACCAAAATGTCTCGTATCGGTTAGTTGCTGATTTTGGAACTCTGGAACTCCAGCATCTCTGGAAACTCTTTGCTGCGCTCTGGTCCGCCCAATTCTTAAACATACCGTATTTTTCAATGTATAACGCGCACCCGTGTATAACGCGCACC
>NW_026458886.1:0-1021 GCF_943734635.1 Anopheles cruzii | reverse complement strand
CTCTTTTCTTCAATTCATGTGGAACCCATAATACATTTTTCTAATCACTCCCACGAAGAGCAGTCGGTAGTGCTCTTCGCTGTCACGCAGCTGGCCTGGGTTCGAATGTTCTTTTTGCGTCTGACATGCCTCCCGATCGTGCAATGCTGCCAATTCTTCATCATCAGCCTTGTTTGACTGTTCAGTTCACTCTTAATCTTTTTAACTGTGCAAACCAGCAAGCAAGATCTCTCAGCAAGGGCATGTTCACCATAAACATCAATTAAAATACGAGGACTTTCGGTAGCCGTTTTCTTCATAAAATTAAAAAACCTCTGCTGCGTTAGATGCGTAATGACAGTAGCTGTCGAAAACATAGTTCATTAAAAAAAAAACGTGGCGTTTAGTGAGTAATGTCATCTATTGTAAAACTACAAGGATTAATTTACACACCTAATACAAAAGTGGAAGCAGATCAGTCGCTCTCAATAAAGGCCAACGGCGGGGTGCGAAATGTCCTTCACATTCGCAGGTGTCCACAAACCACTCGGTAACATTTCCTCGGGCATACCAGTGGCTCATCCACGTCCACTGTGTCGGTCATAGCAAACACCAGTGGAAATTCTTCAACGATTGTCCCGGGTAGACTAATGTTTGCGAAGAAAGACTTAGAACTGTCGAATATTCCTCTCTTCGGACAAGTTCTGGCAATCACTGCACTACGTGCCGGAACTTTTGGGAAGCGACCAACGCTTCCGGCATCCCGATGAACGTTGACTTCCCGATCATGCATTATCCTCAAGAGAATTTCTAAGTGAAGAAGCTTTTCAATCTCATCAATAAAACAAACATCCAAATCAGCCAATACCAAGGGTCCGGCGATTAAGGAGCGAGCTCCAGCGTCATCTGTTTCCTTCAACCTTATCGGTTCGGATGAATCTTCTACTAATATTCCTCGTGGCGATACAGTGGCACAACTTTTCAATAACTTATGGTTCAAGGATTTTTCTCTTCCCACAAGAAGCACGTGCATATCCTCGCC
>NW_026458885.1:0-1021 GCF_943734635.1 Anopheles cruzii | reverse complement strand
CTCTTTTCTTCAATTCATGTGGAACCCATAATACATTTTTCTAATCACTCCCACGAAGAGCAGTCGGTAGTGCTCTTCGCTGTCACGCAGCTGGCCTGGGTTCGAATGTTCTTTTTGCGTCTGACATGCCTCCCGATCGTGCAATGCTGCCAATTCTTCATCATCAGCCTTGTTTGACTGTTCAGTTCACTCTTAATCTTTTTAACTGTGCAAACCAGCAAGCAAGATCTCTCAGCAAGGGCATGTTCACCATAAACATCAATTAAAATACGAGGACTTTCGGTAGCCGTTTTCTTCATAAAATTAAAAAACCTCTGCTGCGTTAGATGCGTAATGACAGTAGCTGTCGAAAACATAGTTCATTAAAAAAAAAACGTGGCGTTTAGTGAGTAATGTCATCTATTGTAAAACTACAAGGATTAATTTACACACCTAATACAAAAGTGGAAGCAGATCAGTCGCTCTCAATAAAGGCCAACGGCGGGGTGCGAAATGTCCTTCACATTCGCAGGTGTCCACAAACCACTCGGTAACATTTCCTCGGGCATACCAGTGGCTCATCCACGTCCACTGTGTCGGTCATAGCAAACACCAGTGGAAATTCTTCAACGATTGTCCCGGGTAGACTAATGTTTGCGAAGAAAGACTTAGAACTGTCGAATATTCCTCTCTTCGGACAAGTTCTGGCAATCACTGCACTACGTGCCGGAACTTTTGGGAAGCGACCAACGCTTCCGGCATCCCGATGAACGTTGACTTCCCGATCATGCATTATCCTCAAGAGAATTTCTAAGTGAAGAAGCTTTTCAATCTCATCAATAAAACAAACATCCAAATCAGCCAATACCAAGGGTCCGGCGATTAAGGAGCGAGCTCCAGCGTCATCTGTTTCCTTCAACCTTATCGGTTCGGATGAATCTTCTACTAATATTCCTCGTGGCGATACAGTGGCACAACTTTTCAATAACTTATGGTTCAAGGATTTTTCTCTTCCCACAAGAAGCACGTGCATATCCTCGCC
>NW_026458884.1:0-1021 GCF_943734635.1 Anopheles cruzii | reverse complement strand
GCCACTACCAGCGACCAGACGGCCACCGACGTGAGGATACCACGCCAAGGATGGACGATCCGCTCGCTGGCTGCGCTCCCCGAACGCTGCATCGTCGCCAGGATGAACTCTTTCTCCTTGGGTGTGATGTACGGGTCCGTTTCGGGGGACTTCTTCACAATCACCATCCAGGCGACGAACCACACGCACCCGAAGCCACCGAGAATGTAGAAGACACTCTCCCAGCCGACCGTGTCGGCAAGGACTCCGCTCAGCAGCATCGACGCGACGGTCCCGGTGAACACGCCGGAGAAGGTGATCGATGCCATCCGCGATCGCTCGCTCGGTGGGGCCCACTTGGACCAGATCGCGTGGATGCAGGGGAAGGTGACGCCCTCGAAGAAACCCTCCATCGCACGCACCGCGATCAACCAGCCGAAACCGCCGTGGGCTGCCAGCGGGGTCAGCAGGGTCAGCAAGGCCGTCACACCAACGCCAACCCCGAACACCTGTCACAAATGGGAAAAGTACTTCATCAGATCGGGACACTCTTGGACTTGGAGCACCCCAGATCCGCATTACGTAGTTGCCTCCGAGCGCGTTGGAGATGTAACCACCCAGGAGCTGCGTGAAGATGTAGCCGTAGAAGAACGAACTCAGGATGTAGCCTTTGGTGGTCGAGTCCCAGTCAAACTCTTGCTCCTGTGGAGTAGCCGTCGAAGGTTTTCGGGATTAAAGGCGTTTCATGAGCTGAACCTAGACTTACGTAGCCGATGGTTCCATTCGGGTACTCGACGGTTCGGTTCTCCGTCATCGCAACGATGGCCACGCTCAGGTTCACGCGCAACGAGTAGACATTGAAGAACCCAAAGAACGCCATAAACACCACCACGTACCGGCGTCGCTTCCAAAACATCCACAATGGCGCATCGATTCCATCGCTGGCGGGAAGATTAGAGCATCCTCGAGATAAGTGCGCGGTGGGACCTCCGCCACGGTGAGTGCCCGTTTACCTTAGCCTGCTGCTCTCCGTTGCGTCCAT
>NW_026458883.1:0-1022 GCF_943734635.1 Anopheles cruzii | reverse complement strand
GTAGTTGTTTCATTTGGCTGCAGCAGCTCATAATAAATTCCGCCACGCTGATCCCACCAAATGCAGAGCAGAAGCTTGGCTCCATGGAAATTCTGCTTGGTCGTCGATGTTGTCGCATGACCCAGGTATCCATACGATTTTTTGCGCTTGGGATTATCATAATGAATCCACTTTTCATCGCCAGTAACTATTCGATCCAAAAAACCTTTGCGGATGTGTCGTTGGACCAGTTGTACACTCATGCAGAAACGGCGTTCCACATCCCTTGGCTTCAACTCGTAAGGCAGCCAGTTTCCCAGCTTTTGGATCTTTCCCAACGCTTTCAAACGTCTGCAAGTTGTTCCTTAGTCCACTCCACATGCATCTGCAAGCTCTTGTTGTGTTTGGCACGGGTCATCTTCCAGCAATGCTTCCAACTCTTTATCTGCGAACGTCTTCACTGGTCCCGGGTGCTCCTTGTCCTCAGTGCAAAAATCACCACTTTTGAAGCGCCGAAACCGATCAAACCAACCGGTTTCGCCTATTACAGCATCGCCATAAGCCTCCCTAAGCAACCGGCATGTTTCGGCTGCTGTTTTCTTCAGATGAAAGAGATACAACGACACTTCCCGCAAATGACGCTTTTTTGGCTCGAATTCGCACATGGTTTCGTGTTAATAACAATCTCACAATGGAAAAATTGACAAATGCGATGATGCAGATTTGTTGACAGATGCCTAAGCTTGACATTTGACAGTCATTTGATGACATTTGTGCCTTCTATCCAACAGTAGCGCCCCCTATATGTAAACGATAAATTTCAACGCATACACCTAATATATTTATATGTCGTTGTGTTATCATGTTATCAGTTATCGTGAACCACGCCTGCTCTAGCGGTGCGTAGGTGACAATTTTACTGATCTTGCGCTGGTTACTTTTGATTCGTTTGTCCTTATCGACTTTGTTAAACGCGCACTTCTCGATCCACTTGTAGGTTGATCGCACTGATCAACCCACAACAACCCCTTAGTTAAATAAAT
>NW_026458882.1:0-1022 GCF_943734635.1 Anopheles cruzii | reverse complement strand
GAAATACTTTTCCGAGAGTGAGGAGGAATTTTTCTTTCCATTTTTTTCTGATGTGGGCCCCGTGTGCCCATCTCTCTCTCGATGACGTCGGGAGCGCCGCCAAACAGTAGGCTGTCAAAAGGTGCTCGGCAGTGCTCGGAATGCACCTTAACGCCGGATACGGTCGGGCGAGTCTCCGGTGAACGCGCGAGAGATAAAGAAGAGGCCCCCGCCGGGTGCGCTTCGACGTCGGACCATAATTGTGCGGTGCGTCTGGTGCTGGGAAGAAGAAAGTCCGCGAAGCCAGTCACGGTGACCAACCGACGACAGTGGGGCGCTCTGGTCGCTGTTTTGTCCATAAACTGGTGACTGGTGGCCAATTGGCTGACTAATGTGTCGCTGCAAATGCAAAACTGACGTTTCGGCATTTGGAACTCGCCTTTCTTGTTGACCAAAACCCTAGCCTGAACCAGTTATGTGTCTTAAAGCTTTGTATTGTTGTCTCGTTCGGCCGATCCTTGAGTATGCTTGTGTTGTTTGGCATCCGCACTTTCGGTGCTGGATTGATCGTATTGAAGCCATACAACGCAAGTTTACGAGGATCGCTGTCCGTAGACTTGGTTGGTATGCTGCGGATCGACTTCCACCATACAAAACGCGCTGCCTTCTACTCGGGCTACGTTCACTCGAGCATAGGAGACGGTCAGCACAGGCTCTGTTTGCTTTTAAGATTTTGACTTTTCGTATTGACTCGCCAACACTCCTGTCTCGTATAAATTTGTCTGTCCCTTTCCGATGCTTGAGACGACGACCCAACCTGGAACTTAGAGTTGACGCGCGGTCTTCCCTATCGGGGCATAATGATCCATTGCTTTCTCTGTGTCGTACTTACAACAACTACTCGTCGCTTCTCGATGTTAATATGTCCCTCGATCAGTGTCGTGATGTGTTTGCTTTCATGTCTTCTTGGTAAATGTTTCGTCCTCGTTATTGTCTCACAAATATCGGTTACCAGCTTCGTCGTTGCGTTTCGCCAGTTTGGT
>NW_026458881.1:0-1023 GCF_943734635.1 Anopheles cruzii | reverse complement strand
TGGACACCTCGTATTGATCCAGCTTTATTAATATAAACGGCCCGCGGGGACTTTTAAAGGTAAACAGATCAACATTATTTGCGATTACTTTGCGCGAGGATGGCGCAACTTAGAAAAAGATTTATACTATAGTCGAAGTACGCACCAACAATGTACTGAGCTTATTTAATTAAGTCTAGTATGTGGCATGCTTTTGGGAATTGAATTTTAACTATAGATCCACGAAAACGTTTACATGAAAGTTTGATATCAATTGTCAAAGAATTGCAGAAGGCGAAGGCATTAGAAATATTCAATTGAAAATGGCTAATATACTATTGATTGTCTTGCTGGTTTCAGGCAAAAGAAACGAACCTTCTTGTAAATGGATATTTCCGCGAGTTTCGTTCTCAATTGGAGAAATAAACAATGCTAGCAGTTGAATAGTGGACATGACAGATTTTATTGTTGATTTCTGTTGAATAATTGCAGACAGCAGGTTTCGCGTGGTCGGTGATTAATAGGACTTTATTTGTCTAGAGTTCTAGCGCGACTGACATATGTGGCTATAAATGAGGGAGGCAGTGCTGCCGACTGGCAGTGCTGCCGACTGGCCGTACTGCCGACTGGCAGTGCTGCCGGAACTACTACATTGCAGGAACGCAATTTTCAACACCCCAACTCGGGCCAAAAATGTAGTAAACCGTTAGGGAGCGCTTAGGCTATACCGAAACCCTTGCAACTAAGTTTAATCTTATTTCCGCAAACTCCCTTGGTCAGACAATCAGCGATGTTTTCAGCAGACGGCACGTAATCAAGAGTGATGAGTCCACTCAATACATGTTCACGTATGAAGTGAATACTGACGTCGATATGCTTCGTACGGGAACTGTACGCATCTCTGCCGGACATTACTATGGCACTCTGATTGTCGCATCGCAAATTGATGCTGCTCTGTTCACCGAACTGCCTGATGAAACGGACCAACCAAATTGCCTCCTTCGCAGCGTGAGACATAGCGATGTATTCTGCCTCCGTACTCGA
>NW_026458880.1:0-1023 GCF_943734635.1 Anopheles cruzii | reverse complement strand
TCACAAATCAGACGCAAACGCAACCGAACGAATATGCTGACGAAACACGCTTACAGATTGGTCGAAGTCGTAACAATGGTACACCTGATTGAACCTGGTTGACATGAAGTTTAAAGGGCTAAACTGCCCGAATCTGGTCACCTGCGTTGGCACAGTCAGAAACGAGTAATTCCTTAGAACTCTCGACGGCGCAGAAATGTTGAGTAATGAGAGAAGCACCGGAGAGTCAATGTTGTGACTGATGAGGCTAGCCACGAAACAACATTGAGCGATGGCCCGCCTATCACCCAGTGAACAATTTTGAGTGACCGAGGTACCCCTGCGCCTGAAGAAGGGACGAGGAAGGCTGAAACGAGTGAGCTCGAACGCCCCTCTGCCTGCGGCGAAGACGAGAGGGGGCGTGCGGGACGCTCGCTGCAGTGAGCAGGCCGGCTCATGAGGGTCCGCTCGTGGGCAGCGGCGGAAAAGAGCGGAGGAAACCACGAGAGGAGGGAGTTTCACGCGCGAGCTTGTGGGTTTCATTTACCGGGGAGGGAAGGGTGCCAGAGCCGAGAGACAATACGAACGCGAGCTTGTGGGTTTGGATTACCTGGAGAGGGAAGGGCGGAAGGGCCGAGACGCGAAGCGACCGCGAGCATGTGGAAGACGAACGGACGGGGGAAAGGGAAAGGAATAGAGAAAAAGAGACAGCGAGGTCGAGCAAGCCGGCCGAAGCTGCAAGCAGTCTAAAGTCTGAGTCCAGGAAAGCATGCTGCCGGGACTTAGACCAATTTTGCTCTGCAAATTTACCTTGCTCTAAGTGCCATTTTCTCAATTTGTTATTCCTAAGTGTAATGTTCCAAGTGCAAGTGCATCTCGTACCATCATGTTTGATCCTGATAAAATAATACAGGTAAGTTTATTGGACAGTGTTTAGTGACAGCGAAATAATGTTCAAAAGTTTTCACTTTGCTCGTTTCAGTGTCAACTGTGTCATAACTGTGTCTCGTCAGTTGTCTCGTCAGTTTGTGGAAAAGGTAAGAA
>NW_026458879.1:0-1024 GCF_943734635.1 Anopheles cruzii | reverse complement strand
TTTTTTTTTGTTGTTGTTGTTTTTTATGCCGATTTGCGTTTGACGTGAAGTGGCTGCGTTGACAGCATTTAGCAACTCACAGCATCTTTGAGTGACCATCATTTTGCTACATGGGCCACAAAGGAGCTGTCAAAAATCGACGATTGACAATTGGAAAGAAACCTTTGTTTGGTAAACAATCGCAAAGCGTCCAAGATTTTCTCGGTTAAAACCTGTTGGAGTCGAAATGGAAACTGCTAACCCTTCTAAAGAACCGTTTGCAGTCGCGTAAGTTGCCGGGAGACAAGGCTAAATATGTGTAATAACAAATTTGTTTCTAGAACCTCGCCCATGTGTCGAAGGTGGCTGTCGGCTGATGGCGCTTTGGAGCCGGTCACCCCCGACGAATCGGTCGCGTATCTTTTGCAACAAATATTCGCCTGTACCAAGGTTCAGGTAACATGCCCTTCTAAAGTGGAATTCTCTCCGGCTTTCGTAACAACGATTGCGACATGCTCCTCATCTTTTTACAGAAGAAACTATTGGCAGAATTTCCATCGTATTTGTGTTTGACCTGCACATCGCGATTGGATTTGCTGGATATGTATCGCTCGCTGTGCACTCTAAACAATGTCAAAGTCGAACGGGTTAAGGAAGAAATGGACACCACCCATTTGACCGGTCCCGAAACAACTGTAGAGCATTCTGACGGTGCCATGCAGCAAATCGGTGGCGTTGGATTGTTAGTTAAAACAGAGGCTGCCGCAGTAGACTCGGAAGAGGATTATCAATCGAGTCAAACGGTTTCTAATTTAAAACAGATAAGTAGTACATACGATTATAATCTCCATGACGACTTGTTTGAGGCAGAGGAAGAATCGCTGGAAACACTTTTGAAACGTGAACCAACGGACGAACAGGAGGAGGTTCAGCCATCAGATACTGAGCTGAAACATGAGCATAATATTCTCAAAACGGATCCTCTCGATGTCGAACGAGAAGCTTCTGTGGCAGGGAACACCATCACAGGTCCTGGCAACCCAGC
>NW_026458878.1:0-1024 GCF_943734635.1 Anopheles cruzii | reverse complement strand
GGTGTTTGTACCAGGAGTGCAACTCCTAATTAAACCCTGGTGTACATGATTATTGTAGCGCCATGTCTTACACTCTTGAGCGTTGTCTTGCAATGTTTAATGGTTAATCTTTGCTCTGTTTTAAGTTGATATGGTCAATTTGCTTCATCTGCGCTAAGTCCAGGGACGCCAAAGGATTGAGCGGGATTCGGCGATGTAGTCCAATGCTGAACATCGCTCCCAACAGTGGAGGATTTTTTATTATTATTTCCTTTGTCGTGAAATGCTCGTTCCCAAATTGTATTGTGCAATTCGAGAACGTCACTACGAAGCTGCCGTGTAGTGTTGCCTCATCTGGGCCGCAGTCTGATTTAATGACACTGCCTTTTGCATTATCGATCATGAGAATGCCTTCTGATAGTAGTTTTGCAGTTGTTGAGAAGTCTTGGGTAGTTATGCAGTGGCTGGCAGTTCCCAGAATTAGAGGGGAAATGCAGTTATCGCTAAATTTCGTTATATAAGATAATTTCTGCACGTACTCTGCTGGTTTAGTCGTTCTATACAATTCGTTTTTGGTTTTTATGAGGTACTCGGGGCAACTGTGGATAATGGAATTTTCGTGATTTACTGCATGCAGTTGAACTATTTTCGATTCGTGACTTTCCAGTTGAGGCACCTTTACGATATTTAGCGAATGCGAAATGTACGGTCGCTATTTTTATTTACAACGGAAAGTAACTGATTTAATCCCATGTCGGGACGTACGCTACAGATATATAAGAGTGCTTGCTTGCGTCATGCTTCAGAGTCTTGCTTCACTGCTATTTTTGGCGTCACATATTTAATTGCTTCTTCATCTAGCGTTGTGTGTATTCCTTGATCTGCCAAGAGCTTACGTATGATCTTGAATTCTGGCTTCGACAACAGTTTGCGACTAACCACAGATACTTTGGTTTGCGCTATCGCCTCTTGTATGTTTTCTACTAGTTTCGTGATTGAATCGATGTTCGACGTTGTTAGTAGCATGTCGAATTCGTCTATCAAA
>NW_026458877.1:0-1024 GCF_943734635.1 Anopheles cruzii | reverse complement strand
GGTGTTTGTACCAGGAGTGCAACTCCTAATTAAACCCTGGTGTACATGATTATTGTAGCGCCATGTCTTACACTCTTGAGCGTTGTCTTGCAATGTTTAATGGTTAATCTTTGCTCTGTTTTAAGTTGATATGGTCAATTTGCTTCATCTGCGCTAAGTCCAGGGACGCCAAAGGATTGAGCGGGATTCGGCGATGTAGTCCAATGCTGAACATCGCTCCCAACAGTGGAGGATTTTTTATTATTATTTCCTTTGTCGTGAAATGCTCGTTCCCAAATTGTATTGTGCAATTCGAGAACGTCACTACGAAGCTGCCGTGTAGTGTTGCCTCATCTGGGCCGCAGTCTGATTTAATGACACTGCCTTTTGCATTATCGATCATGAGAATGCCTTCTGATAGTAGTTTTGCAGTTGTTGAGAAGTCTTGGGTAGTTATGCAGTGGCTGGCAGTTCCCAGAATTAGAGGGGAAATGCAGTTATCGCTAAATTTCGTTATATAAGATAATTTCTGCACGTACTCTGCTGGTTTAGTCGTTCTATACAATTCGTTTTTGGTTTTTATGAGGTACTCGGGGCAACTGTGGATAATGGAATTTTCGTGATTTACTGCATGCAGTTGAACTATTTTCGATTCGTGACTTTCCAGTTGAGGCACCTTTACGATATTTAGCGAATGCGAAATGTACGGTCGCTATTTTTATTTACAACGGAAAGTAACTGATTTAATCCCATGTCGGGACGTACGCTACAGATATATAAGAGTGCTTGCTTGCGTCATGCTTCAGAGTCTTGCTTCACTGCTATTTTTGGCGTCACATATTTAATTGCTTCTTCATCTAGCGTTGTGTGTATTCCTTGATCTGCCAAGAGCTTACGTATGATCTTGAATTCTGGCTTCGACAACAGTTTGCGACTAACCACAGATACTTTGGTTTGCGCTATCGCCTCTTGTATGTTTTCTACTAGTTTCGTGATTGAATCGATGTTCGACGTTGTTAGTAGCATGTCGAATTCGTCTATCAAA
>NW_026458876.1:0-1024 GCF_943734635.1 Anopheles cruzii | reverse complement strand
TTTTTTTTTGTTGTTGTTGTTTTTTATGCCGATTTGCGTTTGACGTGAAGTGGCTGCGTTGACAGCATTTAGCAACTCACAGCATCTTTGAGTGACCATCATTTTGCTACATGGGCCACAAAGGAGCTGTCAAAAATCGACGATTGACAATTGGAAAGAAACCTTTGTTTGGTAAACAATCGCAAAGCGTCCAAGATTTTCTCGGTTAAAACCTGTTGGAGTCGAAATGGAAACTGCTAACCCTTCTAAAGAACCGTTTGCAGTCGCGTAAGTTGCCGGGAGACAAGGCTAAATATGTGTAATAACAAATTTGTTTCTAGAACCTCGCCCATGTGTCGAAGGTGGCTGTCGGCTGATGGCGCTTTGGAGCCGGTCACCCCCGACGAATCGGTCGCGTATCTTTTGCAACAAATATTCGCCTGTACCAAGGTTCAGGTAACATGCCCTTCTAAAGTGGAATTCTCTCCGGCTTTCGTAACAACGATTGCGACATGCTCCTCATCTTTTTACAGAAGAAACTATTGGCAGAATTTCCATCGTATTTGTGTTTGACCTGCACATCGCGATTGGATTTGCTGGATATGTATCGCTCGCTGTGCACTCTAAACAATGTCAAAGTCGAACGGGTTAAGGAAGAAATGGACACCACCCATTTGACCGGTCCCGAAACAACTGTAGAGCATTCTGACGGTGCCATGCAGCAAATCGGTGGCGTTGGATTGTTAGTTAAAACAGAGGCTGCCGCAGTAGACTCGGAAGAGGATTATCAATCGAGTCAAACGGTTTCTAATTTAAAACAGATAAGTAGTACATACGATTATAATCTCCATGACGACTTGTTTGAGGCAGAGGAAGAATCGCTGGAAACACTTTTGAAACGTGAACCAACGGACGAACAGGAGGAGGTTCAGCCATCAGATACTGAGCTGAAACATGAGCATAATATTCTCAAAACGGATCCTCTCGATGTCGAACGAGAAGCTTCTGTGGCAGGGAACACCATCACAGGTCCTGGCAACCCAGC
>NW_026458875.1:0-1025 GCF_943734635.1 Anopheles cruzii | reverse complement strand
AGCTATTAGAAAATTAGTTTTGACTTTTAGTGACCATCCGACCGGTGGCACCGGCGGCGGCTTGCCCTTTAGCTGGCCAATCCTGGGGAGTCCTGCGGGGTTGTTTGGTGCTCACATCGACACATGATTAATAATTCACGGCCTTTCACGGCTTCTTCAAAGTTGCGCCCCGGCGCATGCCGTGAGACGGTGGGTCGTTCAATGTAACGTCGGGCCCGACACAACCCCACGAAGCTTCCTTTACGCTTCCGCCACCCTGGCTCCTTGCGCTTGGGAGCGTCTTAAGATGCAACCACACGCGCGTGAGGATGAGGCAGCGATGATGATGAGGCGGAAATGTAGGACGATGAGCACCGAACGAGCACGAGAGGAACAGATGTGCCTGCGTCTGTGTGTGACGGCCGTGAAGCGTACCGAGGATGAATGATGCATATTTACAACCTTGTTTACATTGCGCAACCGATGGCCTGACCGATGTCTGGCTTCAACGTGTTGGCATGAGGGCCGACTGTGTGTTTGCTACGTTTGCTATTTGTTTTTTTTGCGGCTCCATTCGTCATGACACTGAACGCGCCCCAGGAATGTTATGCGCTGTGATCCGAAACGCGGCCCGAAAAGTGGGCGATGATTGCGCATCCTAAAAATTGCCAGCTCACCAGCCGTGGCCCAGCAGAGAGACGTGTGGCCGAACCCTGAACCCTGACAGCTATCTGGTGCTGATCGATCGAAGCATCCAGACTCGCCGGTTGCCAATCGCCAATGCCGACTGGCTTCGGGCAGTACACAGATTAATCGGATTCTTCGTCGTACCGCGAGGCAAACGCAAGTGTTACTTCGGGTCCTTTCGGTGAGACGTGTTTTTCTTTCCGCAACCACTTGTTTATCGATCTTTGGCAACATTCGGGCGGCTGTTTCTTCGCTGAGGGCTTCGAAATGAAAACATTTGTTCATGTGTCGTGAAGAAAAATAAACTCGCACCACTCGCAGTGTCTGGACGGTTTGTTTGCCGTTGCTTGCGTTCACCA
>NW_026458874.1:0-1025 GCF_943734635.1 Anopheles cruzii | reverse complement strand
GGGTAACAAAAATGCGCTAATCCTATTGGCAGGGAAAAACGAAACTTCAAAAACTTCGCTCCGGACTTCAGCCACGTGTTGGCGCACATCTGGCAGCTCCGACGTGTACGTCCTTGCTGACTGCGGAAGTAATTTGCTATCTCCGAGACCACGACCAGGAAACTCCGCAACGCAAATGGTGCGTTTGCTGTTACACTTTTCATTTATCATAAATATTTATAAACGCGACCTACACAAACGGAGAGGCACGCCGATAGCGATGACTTCTGCAGGAGACAGGTAGCCGCCCAAACCACCGACGGTCGACTGTGTATGGTTGCCGGTGTTGTAACCTGGTGAGGGCTCCCAAACAGCAGCCAGGATGATATCGATGAAGCGGAGCATATTGCAGACGTATATTCTGATTTCCCACTCTTCGACGTCATCCAGCTAAAGCCGTCCGTTCTTTTATGGCGTGCCCGCGTTGCAGGCTCATGCAGGAACAAACAGGTTGCATCGTAGGAGTGGTGGTTCAGCCCTTTTATGCCGAAGCATGGCGCAGAAGTTATTAAGACCCCTTTGGAACGGTGATGTAGATCATATTTGCTAGTTGAACTTTGCAATTGCTTTGAGCCGCTTTGGCACTTGGCTGATGTAAGGTTTATCCGTTTTTGATCTCTTCTTCTTTGGGTTGGGAGAATCGATCCCATTCCATTCAGGACTTAAAGCAACTTTGATTAGTGATTTAAATATTGCAAACTGTTTTAAGAGCTTGTTTTGCTTTGGTTTAGACAGTTTTAAGATTAAAACATTACAACATGGCTAAAAATTCTTCAAAAATATGAGTAGAGTAAAGTAGTAAAGAGTAAAAGGAAGCAAAATTCAATTCAAATAATAAAATTGAAACATTTAAGTAGCGCAATGGTATCAAAGCGCAATGGTTGGAGCACGATGTATGAAAAGCTTGTATTGAAAGATATTTAAAGCACACTAACTAATACAACATCACAAAATCTAAACACACTAAGCGCATTAAGATTAAAAAA
>NW_026458873.1:0-1025 GCF_943734635.1 Anopheles cruzii | reverse complement strand
CGATCTAAAATAAAAACTAGCGATCGTACATCATCGCATTCGCTAAACTGGTGACCCCGTGTGAGTCGGAAAGTGCAAAAAACGCCGAACGCAGCACCGAGTGCGTATCACCGACGCCAGCGTACGACCGCGTGGCTTACGACCGTCCAATAGCTAACCCGACGCCCCGAATCGGTAAGCTAGTGATCGATCCAACATCCAAAGTGCTACGCAGCTCGGAACGACCAACACGACGGAGAAAGAGCCGGCGAACGCCACAATTCGCGCAGGAGACGCCATCCGCGTGCCCGCAAATTGTACGCCGTAAAAATTGGGTTCGACGAAAAACCCACGTCGCACGAGCGCCATTTTGGCAACGCGCCACCAACACGCACACTCTCACAGCGCGAGAGCATTGCGTTGCCAACGACGACGAAAGCGACACACATACACTCAACGAGGGTGCCGAACGAACCAGCTGCGCAACGCCAAGCAGCGAACAGCAAACGCGCCGCGAACGCACGCACACACTCTCAACGCGGGAGTTAACGACGCGCGAGCTGATCGACAACGGTTCATCGAAACGACCGGTCCGCCGACGTGTGCCTGATCTCGACACACCACCTGACGGTACGTGGAGATAGTACGGCGGTTACAGGGTGCCGTACGTTCATCCGGCCCCTGATCGATACACGTACCGTACCGTCAGGATATCATCGAAAACGCCAGCAGCGATCAGTACCTACAATCGCAAGCCGACCGCGATTCGTATGGCAGCGAAACTCTTCCGGCATTGGCGTGAGGGACGCCTTAGCCATGCCTACATAGATCACCAGCCAACGACGTTCGCGCCTCTGCAGGAGGCGAACAACATCGCAACGACAAGCTCGGCAATTTCACATCATCGACGACTCGACCACGACAACACGCCGAACGACCACCCTGGGAACAACGCCAACCCAGGATCATCGTCCGCTAACAACGAGTGACAACGCAACGAGCGACACTACAACTCGTGATGTCAACGACACACCGCCTGACGCTAC
>NW_026458872.1:0-1026 GCF_943734635.1 Anopheles cruzii | reverse complement strand
GATGCGGTTCGATTTCTGTTTCTGTGCTAATTTATGCACCCGGGCAGAGTGACCCAATCGTTGGCGTTGGCAGCGGAAAAAAAACATCGAACAGCAACCAGTGACCGCACCATCGTGGGCTTTCGCATTTGCACAAGACTCCTTGCGGTGTTCGTGCAACTCTCGCGTCTTACCGGACAGGTCAGCCTTACGTGCAAATAGTAACTTTCATGCTGGCAGCCATCGGAGGCCATCCCAAAAGTGCACTAGCCGTTTGCGTCAACGGTCTATGATCTTCGGTCCAGCAGTTCCGTGTGCACGATACGTTCTCCTTTGCACTATAAAAACGCCCGGTCCAGAAGTCGGAAAGCACCAGTTGAAGTCTTACGGCTGTCAAAAGAAGTTCAACAAAAGGATCTCCGCGATGCTGAAGTTTTCTTTAGTTGTGTGCGCCGTTTTCGGTTCCGTGTTGGCCTACGAACACCACGGATTCGTCAGCGAGGTGAAGCACATCCCGTACAAGTACTACGGCGGCGGCGGTGGTGGCATTGGGGGAGGAATTGGTGGCGGTTTCGGAGGAGAACAGGTATGTGCGACAGGGTGCGACAATCCTGGATGGCTCTCAAGTAATGCTCCTTTAATGCAGGGTGGCTTCGAGGGCGGCATCGGCGGCGGAGGCATCGGTGGATACGAGGGCAAGGACTTCTACGCCTATCCGAAGTACAAGTTCGAGTATGGAGTGAAGGACTATCACACCGGTGACCACAAGAGCCAGTGGGAAGTCCGGGACGGAGATGTCGTCAAGGGAGAGTACACTCTGGATGAGCCGGACGGTTCGACGCGCATCGTCAAGTATCACGCCGACAGCAAGAACGGATTTGAGGCCATCGTCAAGAACATCGGAAAGGGAGGCATCGGTATCGAGCAGGAGGGAGGATCGATCGGCGGTGGTGGCGGCGGCGGCCAGGGTGGATTCGGAGGTGGCTACGGGCACGGCTATAGCTACAGCAAGCTGAAGAAGTTCAACTGAAGACGAAATGTCGAAAA
>NW_026458871.1:580-1026 GCF_943734635.1 Anopheles cruzii | reverse complement strand
CCGAGGAGCCATAACGAGTGCGACGAAAGGGAATCAGGAAGCAATCATTCCTGCGTCAAGGAATAATCCAACCATGGACCAGAACCAATTTTGAGGCTCTTGAGCTCTATAAAAGATTGTGATTATGTTTGATGAATGATTCTTCTGTTTGAGCCATTGCTTTTGGTTCCATCAAATGTGTACCCTAATGCGAGGTTCCTTTTAAAGGATTCGCTGTAGGTCTCGAACGAACTAGATTCTGTCAAGAGATTCCATTTGAAACATCAAACCCTCTTTTCTTAACTATAACAAAATTCGTAAACATACTCGTGCACGTCAAAATTAGCATTTTCAAATAGAATGAGGAACTAGCGCTCTTGAAACTAACCCGACGGCCAAACAACTTACGCTGACATTTTAAATTACCAGTTGCGGAAACTTCTTGGTGGCAAACATAACTATCGGGC
>NW_026458871.1:0-480 GCF_943734635.1 Anopheles cruzii | reverse complement strand
TTGAAACATCAAACCTTCTTTTCTTAACTATAACAAAATTCGTAAACTTACTCGTGCACGTCACAATTAACATTTTCAAATAGAATAAGGAACAGGCGCCCTTGAAACTAACCTGACGGCCAAACAACTTACGCTGACATTTTAAATTGCCAGTTGCGGAAACTTCTTGGTGGCAAACATAACTATCGGGCTGACAATTAGGCATAAGTGTGTCGAAAATGTGCTGTCTCTGCTGATGGTTTGCTCGATCGATTCTGATTGCTATAGCCAAGATGTTGTGGTCTGATTTGTCTGATCTTCGGACACAAACATGTAGGCAACTGCTGTACTCTACTGCCGAGTGAGCCAATTTTGTACGCCACAACGACATCAACAAACATCGTTTTTGCGTACACCGAAAGCGTGTGGTGACGTTGTGTGTAACGTTAGTAACACACACTGAGCGTCTTGATTGGCGGAACCGTGCACGAATCATCCCCG
>NW_026458870.1:0-1026 GCF_943734635.1 Anopheles cruzii | reverse complement strand
TTTTCGACATTTCGTCTTCAGTTGAACTTCTTCAGCTTGCTGTAGCTATAGCCGTGCCCGTAGCCACCTCCGAATCCACCCTGGCCGCCGCCGCCACCACCGCCGATCGATCCTCCCTCCTGCTCGATACCGATGCCTCCCTTTCCGATGTTCTTGACGATGGCCTCAAATCCGTTCTTGCTGTCGGCGTGATACTTGACGATGCGCGTCGAACCGTCCGGCTCATCCAGAGTGTACTCTCCCTTGACGACATCTCCGTCCCGGACTTCCCACTGGCTCTTGTGGTCACCGGTGTGATAGTCCTTCACTCCATACTCGAACTTGTACTTCGGATAGGCGTAGAAGTCCTTGCCCTCGTATCCACCGATGCCTCCGCCGCCGATGCCGCCCTCGAAGCCACCCTGCATTAAAGGAGCATTACTTGAGAGCCATCCAGGATTGTCGCACCCTGTCGCACATACCTGTTCTCCTCCGAAACCGCCACCAATTCCTCCCCCAATGCCACCACCGCCGCCGCCGTAGTACTTGTACGGGATGTGCTTCACCTCGCTGACGAATCCGTGGTGTTCGTAGGCCAACACGGAACCGAAAACGGCGCACACAACTAAAGAAAACTTCAGCATCGCGGAGATCCTTTTGTTGAACTTCTTTTGACAGCCGTAAGACTTCAACTGGTGCTTTCCGACTTCTGGACCGGGCGTTTTTATAGTGCAAAGGAGAACGTATCGTGCACACGGAACTGCTGGACCGAAGATCATAGACCGTTGACGCAAACGGCTAGTGCACTTTTGGGATGGCCTCCGATGGCTGCCAGCATGAAAGTTACTATTTGCACGTAAGGCTGACCTGTCCGGTAAGACGCGAGAGTTGCACGAACACCGCAAGGAGTCTTGTGCAAATGCGAAAGCCCACGATGGTGCGGTCACTGGTTGCTGTTCGATGTTTTTTTTCCGCTGCCAACGCCAACGATTGGGTCACTCTGCCCGGGTGCATAAATTAGCACAGAAACAGAAATCGAACCGCATC
>NW_026458869.1:0-1026 GCF_943734635.1 Anopheles cruzii | reverse complement strand
GACGACGAGCGGCTAACCGATCGTCCCCTAGCCGGCAGTTTGCTTGCCCAGCATTCCGTCTTGCAGCAAACGTTGCTACAAAACCGGTCACCAATTTCATACCAGCAACAGCAACAACGACAATCGACTATTTTGCAACGGAGTTCACCGGCCGCTGCTGGCAACGAGACGTTAACGTTACTGCATGCCGGTTCGAGTCGGAAACTGGTCAACTCGTCAAGCTTACAGCAACAGCTTCTCGAGTACGGAGTCGGAGTGGCGGAAGAACTGACCACACCACCCGTTTTGGTGAAAACACGAAGAACGTGCGGCGGATCGTCCCGTGGTGGTGCTGGTGGTGGTGGTCGACAGTCCCGTCGAGGATCTGGGGGTCGGTTGGCAGCGGCCAAGCTGTTGCCAAGTATGATGGCTGCCGCTGCTGCTTCTGCTGCCGCCTTTGATGCCCCGTTGGCGAGCGATGATCGGGACGAAGGCTCCAGCTCGGGAAAGACCGCAAAGACTCCTGCGGCAAAGACCGCAACCGCCCAACTCAACAACAGCTTGTCGGGCTGGGAATTGCCGGTAAACTTTTTCTTATAATTAAAATTATTTTAATTAAAACTTTTATTATACTGGAAATTTTTTGTCCTAGGTCCCCATTAACGACGAAGGGACAGCCCCGGAGCATCCGGAACCATATGTAAATTCAGAATATATGCCGCTGGAGATCGGGGATCAAATTTGGTACTCGTACGACGAGCGGCTAACTGATCGTCCTCTAGCCGGCAGTTTGCTTGCTCAACATTCCGTTTTGCAACAAACGTCACCAATTTCATACCAACAGCAGCAGCAACAGCAACAACTACAATCGACGATTTTGCAACGGAGAACCGCAACCGCAACGGCAACGGCGGTGACAGCCCAACTCAACAACAGCTTGTCGGGCAACATTAGTCTCCAGAGCGGTGACTTGTCATTCACCGGAAGCGAGGTGGAAAAAAATGGAACGGCCAGCAATAGCTCGATCGGTAGTGGGGCCAGCTCATC
>NW_026458868.1:0-1026 GCF_943734635.1 Anopheles cruzii | reverse complement strand
TTTTCGACATTTCGTCTTCAGTTGAACTTCTTCAGCTTGCTGTAGCTATAGCCGTGCCCGTAGCCACCTCCGAATCCACCCTGGCCGCCGCCGCCACCACCGCCGATCGATCCTCCCTCCTGCTCGATACCGATGCCTCCCTTTCCGATGTTCTTGACGATGGCCTCAAATCCGTTCTTGCTGTCGGCGTGATACTTGACGATGCGCGTCGAACCGTCCGGCTCATCCAGAGTGTACTCTCCCTTGACGACATCTCCGTCCCGGACTTCCCACTGGCTCTTGTGGTCACCGGTGTGATAGTCCTTCACTCCATACTCGAACTTGTACTTCGGATAGGCGTAGAAGTCCTTGCCCTCGTATCCACCGATGCCTCCGCCGCCGATGCCGCCCTCGAAGCCACCCTGCATTAAAGGAGCATTACTTGAGAGCCATCCAGGATTGTCGCACCCTGTCGCACATACCTGTTCTCCTCCGAAACCGCCACCAATTCCTCCCCCAATGCCACCACCGCCGCCGCCGTAGTACTTGTACGGGATGTGCTTCACCTCGCTGACGAATCCGTGGTGTTCGTAGGCCAACACGGAACCGAAAACGGCGCACACAACTAAAGAAAACTTCAGCATCGCGGAGATCCTTTTGTTGAACTTCTTTTGACAGCCGTAAGACTTCAACTGGTGCTTTCCGACTTCTGGACCGGGCGTTTTTATAGTGCAAAGGAGAACGTATCGTGCACACGGAACTGCTGGACCGAAGATCATAGACCGTTGACGCAAACGGCTAGTGCACTTTTGGGATGGCCTCCGATGGCTGCCAGCATGAAAGTTACTATTTGCACGTAAGGCTGACCTGTCCGGTAAGACGCGAGAGTTGCACGAACACCGCAAGGAGTCTTGTGCAAATGCGAAAGCCCACGATGGTGCGGTCACTGGTTGCTGTTCGATGTTTTTTTTCCGCTGCCAACGCCAACGATTGGGTCACTCTGCCCGGGTGCATAAATTAGCACAGAAACAGAAATCGAACCGCATC
>NW_026458867.1:0-1026 GCF_943734635.1 Anopheles cruzii | reverse complement strand
GACGACGAGCGGCTAACCGATCGTCCCCTAGCCGGCAGTTTGCTTGCCCAGCATTCCGTCTTGCAGCAAACGTTGCTACAAAACCGGTCACCAATTTCATACCAGCAACAGCAACAACGACAATCGACTATTTTGCAACGGAGTTCACCGGCCGCTGCTGGCAACGAGACGTTAACGTTACTGCATGCCGGTTCGAGTCGGAAACTGGTCAACTCGTCAAGCTTACAGCAACAGCTTCTCGAGTACGGAGTCGGAGTGGCGGAAGAACTGACCACACCACCCGTTTTGGTGAAAACACGAAGAACGTGCGGCGGATCGTCCCGTGGTGGTGCTGGTGGTGGTGGTCGACAGTCCCGTCGAGGATCTGGGGGTCGGTTGGCAGCGGCCAAGCTGTTGCCAAGTATGATGGCTGCCGCTGCTGCTTCTGCTGCCGCCTTTGATGCCCCGTTGGCGAGCGATGATCGGGACGAAGGCTCCAGCTCGGGAAAGACCGCAAAGACTCCTGCGGCAAAGACCGCAACCGCCCAACTCAACAACAGCTTGTCGGGCTGGGAATTGCCGGTAAACTTTTTCTTATAATTAAAATTATTTTAATTAAAACTTTTATTATACTGGAAATTTTTTGTCCTAGGTCCCCATTAACGACGAAGGGACAGCCCCGGAGCATCCGGAACCATATGTAAATTCAGAATATATGCCGCTGGAGATCGGGGATCAAATTTGGTACTCGTACGACGAGCGGCTAACTGATCGTCCTCTAGCCGGCAGTTTGCTTGCTCAACATTCCGTTTTGCAACAAACGTCACCAATTTCATACCAACAGCAGCAGCAACAGCAACAACTACAATCGACGATTTTGCAACGGAGAACCGCAACCGCAACGGCAACGGCGGTGACAGCCCAACTCAACAACAGCTTGTCGGGCAACATTAGTCTCCAGAGCGGTGACTTGTCATTCACCGGAAGCGAGGTGGAAAAAAATGGAACGGCCAGCAATAGCTCGATCGGTAGTGGGGCCAGCTCATC
>NW_026458866.1:0-1026 GCF_943734635.1 Anopheles cruzii | reverse complement strand
CGAATTGAGCCCTCGCATCACGAAACGAAAGAGAAGCCTCTTTTTTTATTTAGTTCGTCACTAACTCACGAGAGGACATAGCAAAGACGATTACGGCAGAAAATAACTTTAACAATTTTAGTTGTAAGTTTAATTACTCTTAATCACTTTTTTTAGTTGTGGTTCAATTACTAGACGGGGTCTGCTAACATGATTTCCATGTTCGTGACTACAACCCTGGACTGCGGTTGCGTAATCCTGTCCTTTTGACATTAATTCTGACAGCGCGGTTTTCAATACACTTTGGATTTAGCTGGTATCGCTTCAACAACAACGCGAATCATTTTTGAGCAGAGAACATTCGTGAAAGCCAACATTCCAACGAGAAACATTCGAGAAAAATGAATCTAAACGACTTGCCCGATGAAGTAAGTGATTCACGATGAAAAGTAAATGTAAAAGACTAACAAGTGTTTGTTTTTGGCAGGTTTTATGCACGATTTTTGACCACCTGGATGTGTACGAACTGAAGCTAGCGTCGCTCGTGTGCCGGTGTTGGTCCGAACTGACCTTTTCTGGTCGCAGGATGGACCGTGTGTTGTTGGTGAACCGTAATTCCAATTGTGAATTTTTTATTAACTCCAAAAGGAACTATCGCAACGTTCGTCAACTGTGGGAGTACGATGTTAAGATTGAAAGCTTAGTACTGTTACTGCACACGATAAAGCCACACGTCCGAATGTTGCTGATTCAAACTAGTATATCTTCTCAGGAATTAAGACAGGTTCTGTTGGAAGCTCCTGAACTACAACAGTTGTCGATTGGTCATAACTGGGACCGCATATACAGCGGAACTTGGGAGCTTTTCTGGCTTTTACCGGAGCTAAAGAGCCCGAATCGGCGACAGCTATTTAGTTTCTTCCGTACGAATATTCCAAATTTACAGTTTCTTAAGATGAGCTGCAGGACAGATGTGGAAATGAACGCGTGGAAAGTACTGAGTGGACAGTTGAAACTCGCTCGTGTGGAGTGTATAGAAGGAAAATA
>NW_026458865.1:0-1026 GCF_943734635.1 Anopheles cruzii | reverse complement strand
GATGCGGTTCGATTTCTGTTTCTGTGCTAATTTATGCACCCGGGCAGAGTGACCCAATCGTTGGCGTTGGCAGCGGAAAAAAAACATCGAACAGCAACCAGTGACCGCACCATCGTGGGCTTTCGCATTTGCACAAGACTCCTTGCGGTGTTCGTGCAACTCTCGCGTCTTACCGGACAGGTCAGCCTTACGTGCAAATAGTAACTTTCATGCTGGCAGCCATCGGAGGCCATCCCAAAAGTGCACTAGCCGTTTGCGTCAACGGTCTATGATCTTCGGTCCAGCAGTTCCGTGTGCACGATACGTTCTCCTTTGCACTATAAAAACGCCCGGTCCAGAAGTCGGAAAGCACCAGTTGAAGTCTTACGGCTGTCAAAAGAAGTTCAACAAAAGGATCTCCGCGATGCTGAAGTTTTCTTTAGTTGTGTGCGCCGTTTTCGGTTCCGTGTTGGCCTACGAACACCACGGATTCGTCAGCGAGGTGAAGCACATCCCGTACAAGTACTACGGCGGCGGCGGTGGTGGCATTGGGGGAGGAATTGGTGGCGGTTTCGGAGGAGAACAGGTATGTGCGACAGGGTGCGACAATCCTGGATGGCTCTCAAGTAATGCTCCTTTAATGCAGGGTGGCTTCGAGGGCGGCATCGGCGGCGGAGGCATCGGTGGATACGAGGGCAAGGACTTCTACGCCTATCCGAAGTACAAGTTCGAGTATGGAGTGAAGGACTATCACACCGGTGACCACAAGAGCCAGTGGGAAGTCCGGGACGGAGATGTCGTCAAGGGAGAGTACACTCTGGATGAGCCGGACGGTTCGACGCGCATCGTCAAGTATCACGCCGACAGCAAGAACGGATTTGAGGCCATCGTCAAGAACATCGGAAAGGGAGGCATCGGTATCGAGCAGGAGGGAGGATCGATCGGCGGTGGTGGCGGCGGCGGCCAGGGTGGATTCGGAGGTGGCTACGGGCACGGCTATAGCTACAGCAAGCTGAAGAAGTTCAACTGAAGACGAAATGTCGAAAA
>NW_026458864.1:0-1027 GCF_943734635.1 Anopheles cruzii | reverse complement strand
ATACCTGTATACCTATCTTAGCCTACTTAGAAGAATATTCGCTACACAAGCCTTAACCTACAGCGGTGAAAACCATGGTCCGAGGTCCCTGGAACGAGGAACGAACGAGGCTTCTCTTGGTGCCAGCAAAAAAAAACAAAAAAACTGGCGTCTCCCGATGGAGGCGCCGTGAAAGATGAACCAAACTACACAGCTTACACATATCGCTAGCGAAGCCCGGATAGTGGCCAGAACTGTACAGCCCCAGCAAAAGGTTAAGTCATCGTGTACCAGTAACGTTTAGTAACAGTAGAGACAATAGGCCTCACTTGGTGGTTAGTAGAATGGTAAGCGCACTAACTAAACGATAAGTAGTCTATTCGATTTTACCGAAATTACTTTCGATGGGTTCAATGAATCGGTTGCCCGACGCTCGAACGCGAGCAGCGGGCATCCTCTTGCATCCTTAGCATTCGTGTGCTTTGTTGTGAATGGATACCGTAGGTATGTGTGTGTGCGATGGGACTGAACGGAGTGAAAAAGAAATGCGCGCGAAAGAGCTAAACGGCACAGTACGGTGCGTACGTTTGTACGAAATGTATGATCTCACAATCATATAAAAAATGTCTTCCTTAAAACAACAAAAAATTTAAAAACTAGAGAATGAAAAAACCACTAAAATAAAACCACACTCACATGTCCTAAATACCGTCACAATACATTACACACACTTCACCACGTAACCTAACTGAACGTTTGTTAGTTGGCAACACAGAAACACACGAAACAACACGAAACTCACTCACCCGTCAAAAACAAACTCATCACGAATTGAGAAAGAAATACAAAGATTGATTGATGCTTTACTGTAAAATGCAATTTGTAAAACATGACGTTGTAAACCTTGTACCGATAGTCTAGCGATTAACGTTGAAACATGTGAACAAAAACTATATCACCGCTGAGAAGAGTAGAGAAACATTGCAACCGACCAGCAGCAGCATCCGGTGATCGGTTGCCCAGTGTAGATGTTAAACTGTACCATTCT
>NW_026458863.1:629-1027 GCF_943734635.1 Anopheles cruzii | reverse complement strand
GGTGGAGGGTGTATTGCTTTAATATTTCCAGTCAATATTTGATTAAGTCCTTCGCCACCGCCGCCGCCGGCACTGCCGCCACCTTCGTTGGCTTCGTCCTCGCACAGGACACTGCAGCAGGCAGCCTGGGCTGAACTGACTGTGACTCCGGACTCTGACGGAGGAGTCACTTTCTTCGGTTGGTCGGTTCGTGTGTCGGTGTGTAATCGTCCTGTCGTCCTGTCGTCCCCGAGGGCTTCGTCGTCGAGACCGACCGACCGCGAAGAGTCCTTGCCGGTGTGGCCGGGATGGGTGGTGGGGAGGGGGCGAAAGTGGCCGGGTGTCTGGGAAATGCTAATTTTTCGAGAATGGTTTTATTACACCCATTTGATTGCTGTACTTGATCCAGATCCACTCCA
>NW_026458863.1:0-529 GCF_943734635.1 Anopheles cruzii | reverse complement strand
GGTGGGGTCCGCCCACGAAAGTTTGCCAATTGTTTTAATCTCCGGTTGTAAAGCCGGGGCGAGAAAATGCTTTTGAATATAAATTCGTGCTCCCCCCGACGGCGGAGTCGGCTCCGAAGCCGGCAAAAGGACCTCTAGTGTAGAGCGAACGGGGACGATGGTGGTCGTGGGAGAGGCAGCCGGGGCACGCGACACAACGCGCCGCGACGTTATGGCATCAAATCAAAACTTTTAATGGACAATCATTTTGCGGCAAACGAGCTGAGTGCGCGCCCGGGGGGGGGGGGGGGGGGGTTGTCCCGACGCGGGGCGGGGGGCGTGGGGAGGGGGGGTGTAACGAGCTGTGGCCGGTCGGTCGGTCGCTCGGTCGGTCGGTCGGTGACCGGACCGGACGGCAAAACGTTGCGCCATAACCGATCCTAATCGCACCTCATCTAATTAATAAGCATAATTCGATAAAGAACGCACGCAAAGCGTGAATAAAAACAATGGCAACAAAGCTGAAACAATAAAAAAGAACGCGTACAAA
>NW_026458862.1:0-1028 GCF_943734635.1 Anopheles cruzii | reverse complement strand
TTTGGGAGGTTCTCCTTTTTCTATAAGACCTCGTGATAAGAAATCAATTGATCGTTCACTTCAACATTTGTTCGTGTTCATCGTCAATATCTATTTTCTTACCTCTTGTACATTATTTTTCATCCTGTTCATAGACTATGTCGGCCTCTTTACTATTCATAACCTCAGAATCAACTACGCCAGAACCGTTGATAGGCAAGTTGAATCCACTATTGCTCTCATCGACAAAGTAATCGGAATAAGTGGATGGATCGGAGTCATCGTTTTGGCTCTGATGACGTCGGTAGAGGTCACAAACCCGGATTCAATGATGATGAAATGATGGCAAAACAAAAAGTAATCACCATTAACATTCAGCTATAATATTACATGCTTGTACTGACCTTCTTGGTGGTGCTCCCACCGATGTCGGTGATAGTAGTAGCGGCTGTACTGGTGGATAAAATTGTAAGACGCGAGTAATTTCCGTCTCTTGTGTTGTTTCTATTCGTAGTGAAAATCCTATCGATCGCCGCATTATTGGTAGTTCCGAGGGATGGCAATGTCTTGTTAACAAGAAACGACGTCTCATATTCATAACTGGCCGTGGCATAATCCGCACAACTAAAATTAGTTGTTACACTAGCATTGAACAAATAACCGAAAACATACGGTAAACTCAGGCCAGCACTATAAGTAGCATTCTGGGCTGTCATTGGATTCTTCCAAGCGGGACTCGAGAAGGTTTTAACGAAGGGCGTTCTGCTGCTACCAATAGGCAACCTATTCTTTTCGTAGGTACATGTCGTATCCTCCAAGTTACGATCAGTTGTGCTTGCATTGAGCAAGTATTCAAAGATATACGACGGACTCAACAGAGCACTTGAGCCAAATGAGATTTTACTATTATCAATATTATTGTAACCATTAGTAGCAGACGTGTGGTCCATTAAACTTGGCTTAGCTGTAGTTGTAGAAGATACTGAAGTAGTGGTGGGTTTGGTCAGATAACCGAAATTCGACAGAAAGCCTAAACCAACACTGTAGGG
>NW_026458861.1:0-1028 GCF_943734635.1 Anopheles cruzii | reverse complement strand
TTTGGGAGGTTCTCCTTTTTCTATAAGACCTCGTGATAAGAAATCAATTGATCGTTCACTTCAACATTTGTTCGTGTTCATCGTCAATATCTATTTTCTTACCTCTTGTACATTATTTTTCATCCTGTTCATAGACTATGTCGGCCTCTTTACTATTCATAACCTCAGAATCAACTACGCCAGAACCGTTGATAGGCAAGTTGAATCCACTATTGCTCTCATCGACAAAGTAATCGGAATAAGTGGATGGATCGGAGTCATCGTTTTGGCTCTGATGACGTCGGTAGAGGTCACAAACCCGGATTCAATGATGATGAAATGATGGCAAAACAAAAAGTAATCACCATTAACATTCAGCTATAATATTACATGCTTGTACTGACCTTCTTGGTGGTGCTCCCACCGATGTCGGTGATAGTAGTAGCGGCTGTACTGGTGGATAAAATTGTAAGACGCGAGTAATTTCCGTCTCTTGTGTTGTTTCTATTCGTAGTGAAAATCCTATCGATCGCCGCATTATTGGTAGTTCCGAGGGATGGCAATGTCTTGTTAACAAGAAACGACGTCTCATATTCATAACTGGCCGTGGCATAATCCGCACAACTAAAATTAGTTGTTACACTAGCATTGAACAAATAACCGAAAACATACGGTAAACTCAGGCCAGCACTATAAGTAGCATTCTGGGCTGTCATTGGATTCTTCCAAGCGGGACTCGAGAAGGTTTTAACGAAGGGCGTTCTGCTGCTACCAATAGGCAACCTATTCTTTTCGTAGGTACATGTCGTATCCTCCAAGTTACGATCAGTTGTGCTTGCATTGAGCAAGTATTCAAAGATATACGACGGACTCAACAGAGCACTTGAGCCAAATGAGATTTTACTATTATCAATATTATTGTAACCATTAGTAGCAGACGTGTGGTCCATTAAACTTGGCTTAGCTGTAGTTGTAGAAGATACTGAAGTAGTGGTGGGTTTGGTCAGATAACCGAAATTCGACAGAAAGCCTAAACCAACACTGTAGGG
>NW_026458860.1:0-1028 GCF_943734635.1 Anopheles cruzii | reverse complement strand
AAAGGATAGTAGAGCAGTTAAACTAAGTCGTATCTTCTACATTCGTTATTAAATAAGAAATTGTGTTAAAAACCCGAAAATCAAATTTACGGTACGGTACACATATCAGGTCACACTCCGGGTGTCAAATGTTTCCCAACGAAACCCCTGGTACACATAGAACTGGTGGCCGACATCGTACCACCGACGACGAATGGACGGAGTTGGTTAATTATCGTGGCAATTGTTCGGAATTGCCATATTCGCAGAAGGACCCGCTGAAGCGTAGTACTGATCGTCAATGGCACCGATCGCCGCACGTACGTACTCACGATGACCGTCGTTTCGAAGCCTTCAACAATTATTTCGCCCGCACGAAACACCGGAGCTCACAGGCTAGTCATCGTCGCGAACGGAGCTGCTCACAGGAAAAAAACGAACGCGGCCTCTTCTCGGAACATGCCACAAAGTACCGCAAGCAGAGCCCATACTTGGATGGATCAAAAAGGCACTGCCACAGTCGCGAAGCACTGCCAGAGTCAAAGGGAATCACCAGTAAAGGCCATCAAATACCGGCGCGGGACAACTGTAGCCATAAGGCTGCTGATCTTCGCTATCGCTCGCCAGGCCGTTCTAGTTCCACGGAACAGCTACGCTGTTACTCAACACTCTGTTCTCGAGATGAGCGCGAGAACCAAGGGACGCAATACGAGGTAATCCATCGACCGACCCGAGATCCGGTTAATCTTGCGGAAAAGTATTCTACATCGTAAACTACTGATAGCAAACAGAAACATCCCTCACAATCATACAAATTCAAAAGGTGCATGAGTTTCCCTACCTTTCAGCTCGATTCTGGCCATAATCAGCACGTGAATGCAATGGTAGGCACACCTTGTAGCAGTGTTAGCAAGAGCAAGGATCGTCAAACCAAGCAGGCGGTGACCGAGCAACATCGTCAAGGCGGCAATAGTTACCGCCAAACGGAGACAACGAACAATCCGAAAGGATACTCGGAGCCTCCGGATGCACGTAAACCGAATCGCCGA
>NW_026458859.1:0-1028 GCF_943734635.1 Anopheles cruzii | reverse complement strand
CCCCCCCAAAAAAGGTGCTCCGATGTTTGAGTTCTCGGTTTCGGTCGCTGTGTCTGTGTGTGTGCGCGCAGGGATCCCCCCACCCATCGGGGTGTGGGGGTGTTAAAGAAATTCGCCAAACACCCAACCCACCTCCCACCGAGAAAGACAGAGAGAGAAAGAGAGAGAGAGGGGGGGGGGAGCGAGCGTAATACTTTTCATTTTCGGCTCTTCGAGGGGGGGAAGCCCCCAGAAAAAAAACCGGATACCCCACCCACGGAGATGGGGAAGGGGTGGGGGGAGGGGGTTTCTACCCCCACTCCGAATGCCAGTTTAGCTGCACACACACAGACACACAAACTCGCGCACAGCCTGAGCCTCGGTGCGGAGGTCCCTCCAGTGGGCAGAAACGATGGCTGGGCGGTCCAAAGAGGGCGAGTGGGGGGGACGCGGTGGTCCGGCACCGGGGCCACGGACCCATATCCGTGGAATTTTGCGGGTGGGCCCCAAGGATAACCGTCTTTGGTCTCTGGACGGAAGGTTTTCTTTTTTTTTTTTGCTCTGCGCTCTGCCGTCCCTTCGCTTGGGAACCCCTCCCCCCTCATCGCCCCGCCCCCAAGCGGGCTGCCTTAAGCCATGATGGTGCGTCCTTTTTTTTCTCCTCCTCCTCGTTCCCCCCTCTCTCTCTCTCTCGCCGTTTTTCCCGCCCTTTTTTCTGTTTCGCTGCCAACCAATTCCGGGACGGCGCGCGCTGTACCCTCTTCTCTCGAGCCGGCGCGGTCCCGTCAAAGTCCTGCCATCCTCCTCCACCTCCTCCGCTCACCCACCCACACACCCAAGCCGCCTCTCCGCCAGCCGGTCCAACTTTTACTTCGGTCGTTCGGGCGATGGCCGTCGTCGCTGTTTTTCTCATTTTCGTCTCCCGACTGATGGCGGCGGCGTCTTAGTTGGTCCCGTCTTTTGAACCCTCCTGTTTCCGGTGGGTGGGCGGGTAGGTGGTGAAGGTGGCGGGTGGACCTTTTTGCCGTTCGGTTGCCACGGGCCGTGGC
>NW_026458858.1:0-1029 GCF_943734635.1 Anopheles cruzii | reverse complement strand
GAAGCAGTCCGGAATGCACGAGGCGATGATGGAATCCCTTTCTTGATGTGTTGTATTTTATGGTTTTTTTATGCGTCGGCCACTCCCCTATGCGGTCGTTTAAGAGCTGCGACTGCGATCACCTGTAGCACCGCCGCGTGCGTTGATAGGCGTGATCAATCCAAAGATGAGTGTAACATCGTAGCCTTTTCGAACATAATCACTGATCAATGATCACAATCAGAATCTTAATGCGAAAATGCCCAGTTTTAATAATTTTCTAGTGACACAGTGCTTAGAGAGACAACCTGGAGACCTTGAGTTCGATTCATCACCTCCATGACGTCAGGTGTTTGACGAAAAAATGATCATTACATTACTGCGTGAATAGATCGTGCAACATTCATGATTGATGAACTATACGGTCGCTATCAGTGGTGGATGAGACGAAAAGATAAATGTTACTGCCGATGTTCACACAATCTAATACGCACGTCTAATAACGTGGCTAGAAAAGTCAATCGTTTGTTCAAGCTTTACGGCATTCAAGCAACACGCTGGGGCTGAAAATTAGATTTTAATAGCACCATGTGTTTGGGCCCCTAATTATTTAATTTAAGCAACAATTATAAGTGCGATCCTCGGTGGGTGTTTGGAACAGATCGACCCGACCGTGGACATAGTGTGCCACAGCAAAGCGCCATCCCTAGTCACGCGTGCTATTTGAGCTTGCGTTTGAGGTCAACGATTTTATTTCTTACGCTTTAGCCCGAAGAACATGATCCTGCGAGTTGCCCTCCTACCGACCGTCCTGCTCGGCCTGGTGAGCGTGTCCATTGCGCAAAGAAGTGACTGCTGCGAGTCGTATTGCTACAACGATGATCACGATCGCACACAAGTGCAACACTTTGCCACCAAAACGGCCTACGAAGTTATTCGTATTCCCGATACGGACAAACAGCATATTGTGCCCAGTAAGTGTCGCATCAATGTATCTGGTTCTCATCTGTAAAAATGATGGATTTTTTGTTTTCACCGCGCCTCAGATTG
>NW_026458857.1:0-1029 GCF_943734635.1 Anopheles cruzii | reverse complement strand
TTGCTTTCTAGGAAGTGGATTATTTCAAGTTTTTTATTTGAAATACTGTTTGCATTCCAGTGGCAAATTTTGAGTGAATTTGATTTATCCATTGAAACAATATTTCTGGATGACTTGGAAAATCACTGTGATTTGTTGTTCTTTGCTATTACAGTTTCTCATGAGTGAGAAGGTATCAGTTATTATGTTTGTTATTTCGTCTGCTGAAAATAGATTTGGCCCTTGATTGGCCCACTGTGCGGATCTGTTTGTATATGTCGAGTTTTTTGGAACTGCCGCTTGTTCACTTGGTAGATGTGGGTGAGACGGCAGGGATGGGAAGTTGGTTTCGTCGAGCTTAGGAGCGGGACGATAGATTGTAGGCGTTTGTGTGCGTTGTGGACGCGCAGGGCACTTATAATAGTTGGCGGTGTGACCGCCGTTACAGTTTGCACACTTTAACAAGTGTTCGGGAATTCTGCCTTTTTCTTCCACCGTTTTTTCGGCGTGTGGGCAATCGTCTGCTTTGTGTGCCCCTGCACATTTCAGGCACTTCGGCTGTGTGTAACAGTTATTGGCTCCGTGGCCGTACTTGAGGCAATTTCTGCACATCATTGGTGTGCCGTTTGTGTGGTAGTGGTTCCATCTTACTTTGCAGTATCGGATCGCGTGGATCAGTTTTAAATTCCCGAGCGTTACCGTACCCACGGGGAAGTGTAATAGAAATGTGGCCTGATCATCGTACCTCTTGTTTCTGATGTTTAGCTTTTTTATTTCGCTAGGGTAGACCTCTTTTTCGTTTAGCGAAGTTTTTAATTCCTCGATGTCGCAGTCGGCCACACCGCTCAGTACTATTTTTGTTGTCCTACTCTCGGGTAGCTGAAAAGTGTAAAATTGCACTTTGCGCGCGTGTAGGGCCTGCACCACCTTGTTGAAGTCGTGTGTCGTGGTTACTTGTACCTGAATTCCCTTTCTGGTGACATTTGTCATGTATTTGATGACACCTGCGGCTATTAATTTGCTGTGCACATCTCCTACCGATGTGCCCGT
>NW_026458856.1:0-1029 GCF_943734635.1 Anopheles cruzii | reverse complement strand
GAAGCAGTCCGGAATGCACGAGGCGATGATGGAATCCCTTTCTTGATGTGTTGTATTTTATGGTTTTTTTATGCGTCGGCCACTCCCCTATGCGGTCGTTTAAGAGCTGCGACTGCGATCACCTGTAGCACCGCCGCGTGCGTTGATAGGCGTGATCAATCCAAAGATGAGTGTAACATCGTAGCCTTTTCGAACATAATCACTGATCAATGATCACAATCAGAATCTTAATGCGAAAATGCCCAGTTTTAATAATTTTCTAGTGACACAGTGCTTAGAGAGACAACCTGGAGACCTTGAGTTCGATTCATCACCTCCATGACGTCAGGTGTTTGACGAAAAAATGATCATTACATTACTGCGTGAATAGATCGTGCAACATTCATGATTGATGAACTATACGGTCGCTATCAGTGGTGGATGAGACGAAAAGATAAATGTTACTGCCGATGTTCACACAATCTAATACGCACGTCTAATAACGTGGCTAGAAAAGTCAATCGTTTGTTCAAGCTTTACGGCATTCAAGCAACACGCTGGGGCTGAAAATTAGATTTTAATAGCACCATGTGTTTGGGCCCCTAATTATTTAATTTAAGCAACAATTATAAGTGCGATCCTCGGTGGGTGTTTGGAACAGATCGACCCGACCGTGGACATAGTGTGCCACAGCAAAGCGCCATCCCTAGTCACGCGTGCTATTTGAGCTTGCGTTTGAGGTCAACGATTTTATTTCTTACGCTTTAGCCCGAAGAACATGATCCTGCGAGTTGCCCTCCTACCGACCGTCCTGCTCGGCCTGGTGAGCGTGTCCATTGCGCAAAGAAGTGACTGCTGCGAGTCGTATTGCTACAACGATGATCACGATCGCACACAAGTGCAACACTTTGCCACCAAAACGGCCTACGAAGTTATTCGTATTCCCGATACGGACAAACAGCATATTGTGCCCAGTAAGTGTCGCATCAATGTATCTGGTTCTCATCTGTAAAAATGATGGATTTTTTGTTTTCACCGCGCCTCAGATTG
>NW_026458855.1:0-1030 GCF_943734635.1 Anopheles cruzii | reverse complement strand
AAAAAAAAACAAAAACAACAAACAAACCTGTGCCCGAAAGCGTTCCAGAATAAACGGTAATAAAAGATCGTTTATTGCTGAACTTTGTGTTTTAGCTGGTCGCAAAATGATTATAAAACTCTGCCGTCTTTGTCTGGCAAAGACAAGAACATTAATCAAAGTTAGTGTAGTACAGTCGGTTCCCGGCGATAAGCTTAATCTAGAGGACCTAATTCATCGATATCTGGCAGTGGTAAATCGATAACTTCGCTACTTAAACTCTCAAGCACATTTATTCGGGTGTTAAATTTGGACCGATGTTATTTTCAGATTGATCTCAGTTACGGCGGCGTCACAATTATGCTTTGCACAAAGTGCGCTAAGATGCTGAGAGATTGGCACACATTTTATCAATCTTGTCTGGAGAATGATAAAAAATATATAAAGACATTGGAAACAAAGCTCGACACTAGCAATTCTCGAAACAGTTCACGCTCTGCCCTCAGACGGTATGATATTGAAACTGTTCTCATAAAATCGGAACATGTACCCCAGCATTTTTTTTTTTCAATATTTTCCCGATGCGGGAACCATCCTGTTTCTCCCCCCCACCAGGGGCCTGTCTGGCAATGTGGAGGGGCAGGAGCGCGATGTATCATCGCCCTTTATTACATATTTACATAGTACATATTTACATATAGGGACTATACTTATGGTACATTACATTACGCACATACACAAGCCGCGGATATACGCGTATAAACATTCTCAGCTCCGCTACGAGGAGCTGTCAGTCCGTCGCGATCCGCTCTTGCTCTTCACAGCCGGTTGATAGGAACAAACGGTACCGGTGGTAAACAAACAACATTGTTAACAGCAAACGGTTAGCGAAGTGTTCGCCTAGCAGCTGCAGCGGCAGCTACGTCAGCAGCTGCAGCAGCAGCAGCAGCTGCAGCCTCAGCCTCCAAGCGTTGCTCTTCTCGCCACGCCTCTTGAAGCTGCTTCGTTACGGCTCGGCAGGCCCGGGCAAAGCGCTGCCAGCACTCCGGGC
>NW_026458854.1:0-1031 GCF_943734635.1 Anopheles cruzii | reverse complement strand
CAAATCGTTCGTCAAACGCACATTTCATTGAAGATCATTTCCACCTCAGTTGCTATGTTAATTAGCAGTTTTGTGGTACGGAAAACCCACACATTGTGCAAGAGAAACCAATGCACCCAAAATGAGTGACTGTTTGGTGCGGATTTTGGCTGATTGGTTTTTTCGGCATAATTGAAGCTGAGAACTTGATGGGCGTCAAACTTCTCTAAAAGGAGACTGAATTTTAAGACACAAATCATAATCTATAATAATAGCGATCAACCGATTAATGGGGTTTATTAATTAATTGAGCTGAAACTATCTCTATATTGTGATGGACCACCGATAACCCGAGGCAGTCACATTACATTTCGCGATCGGGAGAAGCAGTACATTTGAGCAAAACATTTATTAACAACCCATATAACAACCCAACTCATAAGGCCCATATTTGACGGTGACGGTGAACTACAAAAACTAAGAGATCAACGATGCACCGATGCCAGAGGTTCGCTCGCTAACGACCGTGTCGGAATTAATTTCTGTTTCAATAAAGAGCGCCTTTATGTTGTATGCGGCCATATGTTCATAATTCATCATATGTTTACGAAAATCCCACAAAGTGTAGCGATGCAACATTAGTTGATTTCTCCAGTTGGATTAGAATAAGTTCCTTATATTAGCGAATAACAACTTATAAGCTTACGAACATTTCAACATCATCCGTTCTTATAATAATAAATAAATAAACAACATATCGATTGAGTTGGCAGTCGATAGGATTTAAAAGCTGAGAGTGTCGTGGATCATTGGCAACGGAGCCGTTGCTAATGATCCAAGACAGAGAGATTTGCGAATATTGTTCGCTGATTCTAATCTGCTAAAGGTAAAGGATTACTGAACGGGCGGTAATGTACTTATCCTACATAAAAGCCCCGTGTAGGTAACAAAATCATTTTCATTCATACGCTTCAAAATTCAACTTCATTCATTCCGGCATGTAGCTTCTGCTGACAACCAGTCGCCGTGGGCAAAACCGCACCTTTGAACCG
>NW_026458853.1:0-1031 GCF_943734635.1 Anopheles cruzii | reverse complement strand
ACGGGCGTGCGCCGTAGCCATTTTTCACCGAGCGAGGTCCAAAGAATGCATTTATGATTCTTCAAGTGGTAATATAAATCGCAGACCCAAGAGCGGTCCTTCACAACACAAAGCCTATTGTAATTGGTCCTGCAGACCAAGCAAGGATTCTCTCCTCTCTGTTCTTCTTTTGAGGAAGAGGATAATTGAAAAAAAAAATAACCAAGAAATATTGATCGCGTTTCCCTTCTGAGTCTTTGATTGGATGCAATGATGAAACGATTTGATGTTCTACGTCCGGTGCACTAATGATGAAAAATTACCACGAGAACGTACTTGGATCTATGCAGTTCTCCGACATTACATTTGTGCTGTGGTTTCTGATAAATGTACGTTTGATCGAAAACAGACTGTAAGTGGAAGGCATCTTGAAAAATATTGCAGCACATATTTGTTTTGAAAGACTTATCATGTTTGCTGACAACGAAACCTTGTTTGGAAGCAAACAATTCATTAACAATCATGTCGTTATTCATATTTAAACCGAAAACTTCCAATATTTATTCGGTAGCATGAATTCGTGAGGTGCTGCTTGTCTTGCTGATTTAAAATACAGCACTGCTGATAGATGTAGCAACAACCAGCTTTTAAAAACTAAATAAATTAAACGTCATCGATCATAACCAGTATCGATGTAAATTACCAGCTATGAAGAATTGGAAAACGTAAATGCAAAACAAACATCAGTCACTACAAATATCACGCTAGTGATGCGTGCTCATACAAGATGGGCGCGTCTAATGTGGCGCCACATAGTCTTTGATGATTCGCAATAATTCAGGTTGATCGCATTGGACAGTGAACAGCTTTCAAGACCAACAACCCGTCGTCGTCGCGTCCATTTGTTATCTGATCGATCGTTAAGTTTAATGTCCTTTGGTAGATTTCTTAAATGAAACTGAACAAATGACAACAAATTAACTGAAGTAGGAGTAACATGTTTTAGGAACAATACGGCATGATTTGGCATCGTGCATGTTTTGGATGTTGTT
>NW_026458852.1:0-1032 GCF_943734635.1 Anopheles cruzii | reverse complement strand
CACAGTCCATTGTTGTATGAAAATGGTGTATAATCCACTGTACTGATAGGCAACATAGTTCATCTGTTGCACTACATTGCAGAATGACTCAAAGTCAACTACGATGAATAAGTTGTAAAAAGCTGGTCGTCGCTCGTTCGATGGAAGATCCTCGTAAGCCACCATCATCCAATCACTGTTATGCCGCACAACTTCTTTGATCAATTCGGCTTGAAACGCGGTGGCGCTTTGCGAGTTTCCATTTTGCGCACGAATGTTAACGAACGTTTCTGAAGCTCTGTAGTGTGTTCTAACGACTGAATCTATAAAACTAGTGTCCATTTCGTTGACCAAACCTGATTCAAAAAGACCATTGGCACAGAAGACGCTAGCAACACTGCACGCCGTCCAGAATATCCACGTTATCCGTACCATTGTATCCTTGTCGCTCGGATGTTGTGGATGAAATTTGAATTCTGTTCAGTGCTCATCGTTTTTATACCTACGGAAACCAGCAACCTCAGGACTTAAATTTGTTTGTCAAACGTTTATTATTGTGCATTTGTAGAGTGATTTCCGTTGGCTAATATGAAGTACAATTATAAACCGGTAGCAATTGCACGAGTTTCATTTTTAAATTACACTGTTGTGCTCGTGGTTGACCAAACATTACGTCAATTATATGGAATCCTACGGTGGTTGCTTTTTCTGGATACCACAAACGCAGGAATGTTTACTTGCTAATATCCGATCACGTAAAATTACTTGAAATGGCCACTATCTATAATCATGCCATACAATCATGCGTGTCGTGACCATAGGCCACAAATCGTTCAACAAAGATTCTTCTCCAAATTAGAGCAGGATCAGTTAGATTAAAATTTCACGACGTTCACTTTCTTCGGTTAGCATTATAGTTTAACTGTTCAAACCCACAGCCATTGAATTGGTCTCATGTTCCAGATTGTATATTAACTTGATAGCTTTAAGATTTACTTAGTAAGACAAAATAGACGATATGTTGCACTACTAGCAATAAAGCAGGTTCATAAA
>NW_026458851.1:0-1032 GCF_943734635.1 Anopheles cruzii | reverse complement strand
CAGATGACCGCTTGAGTAGTCAATTAGAGAATGATAATCAGGCCTAAAGTATCCTTAAATGTCTGAAAACCTGCAACCACCGGAAGGATTATCGAGCGGATCCGTATCCGAAAGCTGTGTGGACCAAAACCGTAAACCAGGACAAGCAAAAAAAAACGCACGCATTGGCTGCACATTTAAAGTTAATCCGTCGTTCGTCGTACGTTACGCAACACGGCACAATAGAAAAAATCGGTCAAACCTCTCCGATGCCCAGTGCCCAGCAGCAGGGTGATAAAAAAGGCCCCGAATCACGCAAACCGCTGCCATTTCCAGCCGCGCTCAACCGTCCGGCCTCTCTCTCTCTCCGTCTCCGTGTACCACTTTGGAAACAATCGACAGCCGACAAGGATAACAACCGACCGGACCCCAACCCTCGGCAGCTTCGAGCGAAGTAATGTTTTCCGCTCGATTTCGGTCACCGGGACCATTTCCGGCCCTTGCGGGATGGTGATGGGTATTTGGAACTGCCAAACATCTTCCACGCAAAACACCCCGGGAACCCTGGCGCTGTGGTCCCCTCGTTCGGGCCGGAGCGTAGCGAAATGAAAGCGATAATCCTATCCTACTTAAAAACGCAACAAGAACCCGGTCCTCGAGTGTGTGGACGATTTTCCATTCATTGCGAGCGCTTTGCGTGCGGTGTGCGCAACCTACATCGGTTCGACACGGTTCCAGTTAAACCTAGAGCTTCATTTTGCCGACTTTAATGGTTTCAATTTTTGAAATAATATTTTTAATGTTTATTTTCCAAAAATCGAGCGAAAGAATTATGTCTGCCTGGGCGATTTGATGCACAAATATGCTCAATAAACATTGCGAGAGACGGTTAAATCCGCACTTATTTTTTCTAATAAAGAAAAAAGATAACCTCTGATCCATCTCTCGACCGGTACGGGCACAACAGGGTGCTTATCATATGGTGAAATTTTGTGCGATTCTACCCCACTCGCAGGAACAATAATGCCAGCTAAAAGAGTGTGCTCGAAAAAT
>NW_026458850.1:0-1032 GCF_943734635.1 Anopheles cruzii | reverse complement strand
GGCGACAGACGGAAGCCGACGGGTGCGGATCCGGTCTTCGGTCTTCTCCTTCGGTAGATGGCAGGCCGCTGACAGAGAGGTGTCATTAATTTATTCTTTCGGATTTTTTGTGTTTTTGACTTTGTTTTGCAACCGGAACCAACGGGTACATGACCGGGCCGATGACCGACGATGTCGAGAGAGTTAGGTAATCGAGGTTCAGGCTTGCTCGTTTCTGTGGTAAATGTAGCTCAATGTCCGCAGTGGAACAGACGTTGTAGTACGTTCCTGGACACTTCCTGAGCAAGTCTTCACTCTCATTCTCCTAATGTTTACTCAAAAGTATTCTCAATTTCGTGGTAGGAACGCATCGAGCCGGTGATAAACAGTCTCCGATAGTTGATATTATGGGAAACAGTTAGTATACTGTATATTTATTGAGTACTAGCAGTTCCCGGCGCGCGTCGCTGTGCCTCATTTCATCCTTATTTCTCGATTGGGAGGCGTTTCAGAGGACTTCTTGGTAACGTATCCGATCAGCTTCCCTTTTCGCTTCCCGTTGCTTCTACTTTTCAAACGATCGGGCTTCCCGGTGACGTATTCGTTCAATTTCCCTTCCCACCTTACGTTACTCCTCCGTTTCCCGGTGTCGTATCCAATCGGGGTCCCTTTTCGCTTCCCGTTGGATACATGTCAAAACTCGCACCACCTGAGTTTGGCTCAAATTGCTTGAAAATTATCAGAGCTTTGCTGACATTAACCCAGATTTTGCATGGGAACCCCTCCTTGTAAAGAGGGGAGGGGTTTCAAACATCCTTCAGAACATTTCCCCTTCCGCAAAACACCCATCTGCCGAATTTGGTTCGATTTGCTCGAAAACGTTTGTATGGGACGTTACGTTACCTTACGTTTGTATGCGAGCCCCCCCCTCCCCGGGAGTGTGGGAGGGTCAAACTTTCCTATTCACAATCCGGAGTCACAAAACTACGCTGTGCAAAATTTCACGCGGATTGGTTCAGTAGTTTTGGAGAAAATGCGGTACAGACAGACAGA
>NW_026458849.1:0-1032 GCF_943734635.1 Anopheles cruzii | reverse complement strand
CACAGTCCATTGTTGTATGAAAATGGTGTATAATCCACTGTACTGATAGGCAACATAGTTCATCTGTTGCACTACATTGCAGAATGACTCAAAGTCAACTACGATGAATAAGTTGTAAAAAGCTGGTCGTCGCTCGTTCGATGGAAGATCCTCGTAAGCCACCATCATCCAATCACTGTTATGCCGCACAACTTCTTTGATCAATTCGGCTTGAAACGCGGTGGCGCTTTGCGAGTTTCCATTTTGCGCACGAATGTTAACGAACGTTTCTGAAGCTCTGTAGTGTGTTCTAACGACTGAATCTATAAAACTAGTGTCCATTTCGTTGACCAAACCTGATTCAAAAAGACCATTGGCACAGAAGACGCTAGCAACACTGCACGCCGTCCAGAATATCCACGTTATCCGTACCATTGTATCCTTGTCGCTCGGATGTTGTGGATGAAATTTGAATTCTGTTCAGTGCTCATCGTTTTTATACCTACGGAAACCAGCAACCTCAGGACTTAAATTTGTTTGTCAAACGTTTATTATTGTGCATTTGTAGAGTGATTTCCGTTGGCTAATATGAAGTACAATTATAAACCGGTAGCAATTGCACGAGTTTCATTTTTAAATTACACTGTTGTGCTCGTGGTTGACCAAACATTACGTCAATTATATGGAATCCTACGGTGGTTGCTTTTTCTGGATACCACAAACGCAGGAATGTTTACTTGCTAATATCCGATCACGTAAAATTACTTGAAATGGCCACTATCTATAATCATGCCATACAATCATGCGTGTCGTGACCATAGGCCACAAATCGTTCAACAAAGATTCTTCTCCAAATTAGAGCAGGATCAGTTAGATTAAAATTTCACGACGTTCACTTTCTTCGGTTAGCATTATAGTTTAACTGTTCAAACCCACAGCCATTGAATTGGTCTCATGTTCCAGATTGTATATTAACTTGATAGCTTTAAGATTTACTTAGTAAGACAAAATAGACGATATGTTGCACTACTAGCAATAAAGCAGGTTCATAAA
>NW_026458848.1:0-1032 GCF_943734635.1 Anopheles cruzii | reverse complement strand
CGAGTTTAGCTAAACACTTAACGCCGAGACTGCCCCGTTGAACTCGAGTAATTTAGCCGACGTGTAAGGCACATCCTAATCTCCGGATATTTTTCCACGCACGTTCGAACACTCCATCTTCGGCTTCCCTTCTCCTTCCATCCATCTCTGTCTCCCTCGCTCCTCGATTCGTTTCATCGGAGAGGCGTCACGGTGAATTGGCCACGACATAATTAACCCTTTTTGAAGCCCCTGTGTGCCTGTGCCACTTCTCGGCCCGTGATTTTATGTTGTGGTTTGTTTACTTGACGATGTTCGGTGCCTCCTTCTTTCCCGGGCACAGTGGGGGGCAATTACATAAATCTCTCCCCCTTCCAAAGCACGTTCCCCGAGAGCACGTGCAATGCTGTTTTGAACATGGCGTTCGTTAGCTAAGTGGCCGAAAATTAGATCTCGAGGTTGTCCCCCTTCTTGCCTGGTATAAAAACGGAGAATAGCTTTGACAAAACTCGTCGTAAAACGGGTTGGGCAAACCCTTCCGTTCGCAGGACTGGGCTGTACCTGAAGACCTTATAACCTTTTGCTAGCCTCAACCGTTTTCCTGCTCGCAACTCGAATGACTCAAACTTATTAAGCAAGGTTAAAGTTCAAATATTTAGTCGTTTTACCATAAAGCGATTTATAGATAATTGTAATTGTAATAGTTTATTTCCAGCTCGACGAGTATGAAACTTAATCAAGCGCAGGTTACTTAAGATCTATTTACAAACATTTATCTTATATTATAACCCTGAGCTGGGGCGAATACAAACAATTATTGAAGGCTTACAAACATCGATCACTGACATACGGAGACGTTGACGAAAACTGGATATAGAGTTCTGATAGTCAAAATATTTATAATTGGCATTAAACTGTCTGTCAGACCGAGTTTTCCGCAACTTCGAGTCCCCTTCGAGCTGGGACTGATAGATTCAGGGCTACGATCGGATTAAAAGAATCACAGCTTCCGAACAGATCGTAAAGTTATAAACGAATTAATTGACGGCGGCA
>NW_026458847.1:0-1033 GCF_943734635.1 Anopheles cruzii | reverse complement strand
TATTTACACCTAAAATCATGATGGCTCGAAATTCCATCTGCGAAGTTCCATCTGCGGCAGGCTAATGCCGGGCACACTGGAACAAGATGGCAACGTTGGGGGCCAGTTAGCGTGTGCATTGGGAAAGAAAGACGCCGCTTTCCTTACCGTCTCAGGTAGAGTGCCGGAAGGTCAGCCAGGCTCGGCTGATACACTGTCTGCAGGTCCACGATGTGCTCCGAGCCGGAGCATAACCATAGCACGGCGATTTCGTTTTCGATATTTTTCCAGCCCTGCTTTAGGAATATATCGTGACTGATGAAGTTCGCAGTTCGGTAATTTCCGCTGTAATCCTTCGTGAACGTGCCGCTGGAAGTCGGAATAGACGGAACGTGTAGAAGCTCAGAAGAAGAACGTTGCTCGATCCCAGCAGATGAGCAATATTAACAAAGGGCAGAATATATCAGCTAGTGTATAATTTTTCTAAATTATCCATTATTTTCACGATAGATGCCTTTAATTATCGATATCTCGTGAAGTATGCCGATCGTACAGTTTCAAGTTTAGGCTCATTTTAAAGCTGACAGTTTACACTTAAAAAATGCTTTCGTTGTTTTTTTGTTTGTTCCATTCGTTTGGGAGTTACAGGGTGTTCACAATGGAGGTCAACGAAGGGAAAATTCGGAACATTTTACAGCTTTTTGTCCGAAAACGGCGAAAATTCAAGCTAGGCCACTGAAATTTTGCATGGTGTTTACGGTGCCGATACTCTAACAGCTAGTTGCGATAAATGTTGGTTTCGTTCACCGGTTTCAGTTATTTTTTATGCTAAAGCCTAGGCAGACACGTCATCGAAAATGTCGATAAAAGCACAGAAATAATCAAAGTTGATCGGCATGTTAGTAGTCAGGGCATCGGCCAGGGGCTGAAGATTAACAATAAAATAGTTTCAAGCCCCTTTGCGCAAAGCTGGATACACAAAGAAGCTCGATGTTTGCGCCCCACCCTATTTACACCTAAAATCATGATGGCTCGAAATTCCATCTGCGAAGTT
>NW_026458846.1:0-1033 GCF_943734635.1 Anopheles cruzii | reverse complement strand
TTGTGCGTGGCCAAACAAAGACCGACGGCACACTCGAGGAAGACGACCCCACCGGAAACGATCCAATCATATCGTAAATCTTCGCAATCGTTACGACGTCGCCGGCGAGCTGTGATTACGCGAAGAACGGTGTGACAATCGCGCAACGTTCGTTTGTGGTCCATAATTTGTGGCCGCTAAGGCCCCGCGCGTGTCGAGAATTTGCGTTTACCGTTTGCGCTGCAGCAAAATCAATCAGCTGCCACACAGAAGCCGGGCTAACGGGAACCGTTTAATGAATTTTCCTATAAAATCGTTACTCAATTCCGCTAGAGCTCTTAGCGAGCGGAAATACGTCGATCCTTCGGCTAGCGGTGCTTTCCGCATCGGCCACATGCCCTTGGCGGCCCATGAAAATTTTGCCAATTAAACTATTAGACGAATTTCATCAATTAGATCAAAACCTAGAAAAGGCCGGAAGTTGAAACGAAATCGAAAAACTAAACTGTTTTTTTTGTTGCGTCCATTTGGCGGAAACCGAAACAGATGATAATCGGTTGTAATTGTAAGCTTCTAATTCCATAAGTGCCCGGCCGGGCCAAAAAGGAAAACAAACACGATCGACCCCATTAGAGAGTGGATCGTTAACGTGCTCGACTCGCTCGCTCGACTGCTTAGAAGGGCGCCCGCGGCCAGTCGGAGCAGCCGGGCATCTAAACATGCTGCTTCCGGTGGCGAATCGATCGTTCGCCAAACAAACGCTAAAAAAAGGGGCGCCCACATTTGGCGCACGGTGCTAAAGAACCGAGAACCAACTGTGCACCCCGAGGACGACGACTGGAGTAGTGAAGAGCAGCATAAAGCATAATGAGCGAAACGAAAGGGAAACGAAAATATGCCAACAATTCGGGAAGAAAACTTGCCAACACACACACACAGACGCATGAACGCAGCAGCAGCAGGAGCCAGAGCCGGAACCGGTCCTTTTTCGGACACCAAACGATCGATATAAGGCCTGATTATCATTCTCTAATTGACTACTCAAGCGGTCATC
>NW_026458845.1:0-1033 GCF_943734635.1 Anopheles cruzii | reverse complement strand
GGGGGGGGCGGTGCGGGTCAGCGGGCTTACGGACGTAGTAACGACGGTGCCCGTAAAGAAGGACGCTGACGCTGCCAGCGCAGGATCTTAAATGACAGATCATCGTTTGGTGTTTCCGCTCCGTGGCCCGACCGGCGGGTGTTAAGTTGACGTTTGTTTTTCTGTTTTGTTTTTAGAATGTTTTCGCCAGTGCCGCCAGGGGGCACAATTTTGAATGATTTCCTGTTATCCCACAGCCCATACCTAGCTGCGCCGTAAACGATGTTTTCGCTGTGGCTTTAGCACGAAACTACGTCGCCGCCGACAGCGATGCTTCAGCGAGTTGCGGATCACGAAAAGGTCGGTTAATCAGTGGTGATGCTTAAAGTCTCATAAAAACCCACTCGTGCAATTAAGGTTATTGGTCTAAAGTAGTAGCTCATCGTAGCCCCTTATTTTGCGCCTTTTTCGGGTCGCTTTGCAAACAATTCACCCCAATTATGCCGTTCCAGGACTTCAAGGTGATGGTTTGGGTCGTTCACGGCACGTGGAAAGCATTGGGTTCCGCCATAGGCCATAGGCCGGCCAAATGAGATTACTCATTTCGGATTAACTTCAAATTAGCTTTCGATGTCCGACGGAACCTTCTCAAGGATTCGCCGATGGATCCTGCTTTAACTTTACACTGTACAAAATTGGCCGAATCACGACCGACTTCGAACGCCGCATTCTCTGTCATCGCTCCGTGTGCAGAGTTTACTCAGCTTTAAAGTTTTCTAGGCTATCGTTTTTGAAGCTCTCAGTGAGGCATGGTTTGTTTTTGAGGCTTATCCGATATTGGAACGGCTAACACACGCACACAGTCACCGTTCCTTTAACTCTCATAACGGTGCAGTACTTCAATCATTTATACCATTACTTGATTCTGCTCGATTTTGCCCGAATTTCATCCGTATGTCCGCATTGTCCTCGCCAGGAACGCCAGAAACCTGGAGAAGAACACACATATACTTCGCTCCCGATTGACCCACCTTAGCTCTCTCTCTCTAGACCC
>NW_026458844.1:0-1033 GCF_943734635.1 Anopheles cruzii | reverse complement strand
ACATGATTGAATTTGGTAGTTCCACCGTTCCGGCACCGCACATACACCCAACCCCCCGGCGAGGGGGGGTGGTCTCTTCGTGGCGTTTTGGTACCCCTGCCCCCCCCCCCCGCTCCCCCCGTTGGAAAATCTAACTACAATACACCTGCGTGAGGATCCGTTCATTCTGACGAATGAAGAAAAAATTGCAAAAGCAAAGCAAAAAAAAACCCCCCAGCCGGAACCAAGCAGAGCAATCAACACCCATTTCGGCGGGGTGGTGGGGGGGGGGGGGGGGGCCTTGCCGGAACGGCTCAAGGACCTGTCGAGGATGGACGCGCACATCACACCACATCACGGCGCCACAGCCACTAGGCCGGCCGGCCGCCGCCGCCCAGAAGTGAAGAAAATTAATATTAATAGCCTGGCACATGTTCGCACTCGCTCTCTCTCGCTCGCCCGCGCGCTTAAGCTCTCGCACTCGCACCCTGGATGTTCGCACGTGGATCGTGTCAACGAGCGCGCGCGCACCGACGAAAAGGCGATAATTGAATTAATTTGCAATTTATGCTGCACTTAGCACCAAATGGCTACCGTTTCGGGCCGCCGTGGCCGAGAAAAGGAGTGCACAAGAGCGCGAGAGAGAGAGAGAGAGGCAGTGGGTGAACGAGATAGCTGGTGAGAAGTGAGAGAGTTAGTGCGTCGTCTGCACACTCACTCACTGCAAGAGGGACTACCGTTCAGCGAGAAGAGGAGTTGGAATATGCGGTCTCTAATGGCGTGCGCCTTATATTAGTTGAGCAGGTGTGTTACCCCAGCGAGTAAGGAAAGGAGAGGGAGGGAGAGAGAGGGAGAGCATGTGCCACGTTGTTGCCGTTGTTTGTAGCGGCCATCTGTTGTCTGCTTTTGGGGGGTGCCATTTTTTGGCGTGTCGTGTCGACTTTTTCTAGTTTTCGATTTTTTTTCTGAATCCTTGCTTTGAGGTGAAGTGGTGAGAAACGGATGTCAAAAAAAGGAAAACCGAAACGAAAACGATGGCAAAAGAAGAACCGGG
>NW_026458843.1:0-1034 GCF_943734635.1 Anopheles cruzii | reverse complement strand
TGGTGAACGCAAGCAACGGCAAACAAACCGTCCAGACACTGCGAGTGCTGCGAGTTTATTTTTCTTGAACGACACATGAACAAATGTTTTCATTTCGAAGCCCTTAGCGAAGAAACAGCCGCCCGAATGTTGCCAAAGATCGATAAACAAGTGGTTGCGGAAAGAAAAACACGTCTCACCGTTTTTCGGTTTTGCAGTGCGGAAAGGACCCGAAGTAACACTTGCGCTTGCCTCGCGGTACGACGAAGAATCCGATTAATCCGAATGTACTGTCCGAAGCCAGTCGGCATTGGCGATTGGCAACCGGCGAGTCTGGATGCTTCGATCGATCAGCACCAGATAGCTGTCAGGAAGAGTTCAGCCACACGTCTCTCTAGGGCCACGGCTGGTGAGCTGGCAATTTTTAGGATGCGCAATCATCGCCCACTTTTCGGGCCGCGTTTCGGATCACAGCGCATAACATTCCTGGGGCGCGTTCAGTGTCATGACGAATGGAGCCGCAAAAAAACAAACAGCAAACGTAGTCGGCCCTCATGCCAACACGTTGAAGCCAGACATCGGTCAGGCCATCGGTTGCGCAATGTAAACAAGGTTGTAAATATGCATCATTCATCCTCGGTACGCTTCACGGCCGTCACACACAGACACGGGCACATCTGTTTCTCTCGTGCTCGTTCGGTGCTCATCGTCCTACATTTCCGCCTCATCATCATCGCTGCCTCATCCTCACGCGCGTGTGGTTGCATCTTAAGACGCTCCCAAGCGCAAGGAGCCAGGGTGGCGGAAGCGTAAAGGAAGCTTCCTGGGGTTGTGTCGGGCCCGACGTTACATTGAACGTTGTCCACCGTCTCACGGCATGCGCCGGGGCGCAACTTTGAAGAAGCCGTGAAAGGCCGTGAATTATTAATCATGTGTCGATGTGAGCACCAAACAACCAACCAAGCTCCCAGGACTGGCCAGCTAAAGGGCAAGCCGCCGCCGGTGCCACACCGGTCGGATGGTCACTAAAAGTCAAAACTAATTTTCTAATAGCT
>NW_026458842.1:0-1035 GCF_943734635.1 Anopheles cruzii | reverse complement strand
TCCGCGTTGAGTCCACTCATTCGACGAATTGTTCCGTTAGGCGTTCCGCTCACGAACGCTGCGTGCAGTTTTCTCAGTGCACCAACGTGAAAGAGATGGCGGTCGTCCGCGATCAAAACATCGCGTATTAGGTCTATTCCCGGGATTCGTGCCAACGGAGTCATGGGCCCCCGATAAATCGACTATGGGTCCGTGCAACGCCGCGGCCCATGAAACTCGCTCCTCCTCGCAGGTCGCACTTTAAACAGCCGTACTCGAATTTTTGTGGTACCGTCGCTGTAATTTAACACTAGATATACCACCGTTTTCAATATACCGGTGGTATACCAGACCAGTATTATGTCCAGAATATTGAAAAACACTTGAAGTGGCCACCTTCTGGAACCTGATTTTACTGTATATTTTCGAGCCATTTGATCAGTGACATCAACGCCAAATTTTGTTCCATTATAAAATGCTTCAGTCTCAGGTAATTTCTTAGCAGCTTTATCAATTTTTACATGCTTAGTAAAAGCACTTTTTTTTTGTTTGCTCTTATAAACAGTAAGCGAGCATCCATTGCATCCAACGTTGAGAAACGTGGCATACTGTCTTTTTTCAATTTGCAACTTTTTGGCAGTGCGTATAGTTCCAACCCTTTGGTTTGATTCTTCTTCCAACCCTTCTTTAAGTGTTTACAGATCTTAGCCTTATTGCCAAAGGAATACTTGTGAAGAAATTATCGGTTGTTACAGTTCTTCCTTTCATGGTATACGGCTCAACAAGTTTCATTACCTCAAATTCGTTACCTCAAATACCTTAGGGCGTTGAGGCATTTCGAGCCTCCTCTTTTCCTAGATACGGAAAACCATTTAGCACATAGCAGTCTTTACATCAGACGCCAACCAAAATTTTATACAAAATTTTTGTGGTTTGTTTGGCATATACTGTGTAAATCTGCTCATCCACGGTAATATAAGCTCCCGGTTTGAAGCAGTTTTGACTATTATCAATAAATTTTTCCCAAACTGTTGAAACTAAAGCGAATTTGTCTGT
>NW_026458841.1:0-1035 GCF_943734635.1 Anopheles cruzii | reverse complement strand
ACACCCTGCACATCACATCGCACAATCCTCTTACAGTTGGCGACGAGACCGCCAAGGCGAGCTTCGGCCAGCTTTCTTGAACCGCCGTGGGTGTCACCCATCATTAATTTATCATTAAACCTGTGGTGGGTGTGGAAGGGTGGAAGAGTGTGTGGGGGAGGCGGAAAACAGGGCTCTGGTCGCCAGGTGCGGCAAAATCGATGCTTTCGGTATACCGCACTGGCCACCCCGGAAAAGGTGGCTCTCGATGTGACCGTACCAATTGACGGCCGTTGGACTTGAAGGACCTTTCGAAGGATGCCGTAGCCGCAGCAACAATGTATCGCGTTTCATGTAACTTGCTTGCACTTCCGGTACTCATCCACGCACACTGCAATTGGTACGCAAACTACAAATGAATGGATGCAGTAGCAATATTCTCGGAATCAGAGATTAAAAGAAGATCGGGGAAAAGGACCCGTGGTGCAGTAGCGCTCCAGCAGCTCAGTAAATGTATCAAAAAATGCCCTCTAGTAATGCTTGCCGGGCAGTTATTGAACTGGATTATTAGTGTTCCAGTGAAAGTAGCGATCAAACTAATAAGCTTGCGTACAGTTGCACGTCGAATCACCGTACTGCACCAAGACCTGGTTGTGTGGGTTTAAAGTGAGTTTCCCGGAAATACCAAAGGATAATTCGCAGGCCCAGCCTGATAAGTTCTTTGCGAAGCTTAACATTGTCCGCGTTGCGTCGAATCGAGTTTTACAATCACTTGATGGTCAGTATTTTAATAAATCAATTCAGATGTATTAGGCTGTTCAATAAGTTCGTATGGTCGATAAGAAAAACACATTTTTATGGTTTGAAACACACGTTACTATACAGTATGCTCTTCCTGAACATCATTACACTTGTTCCAACGAGACTCCAATTTATAAATTCCATCCCTGAAGTGAGAAACTAGAAGGGCATCAAAAAACGCTTCCGCAGCTGTTATGACGTCATCATGCGATGAAAAACGCTTTCCGAGCACGATGTTTTTTTGGTTTGAAAACA
>NW_026458840.1:0-1035 GCF_943734635.1 Anopheles cruzii | reverse complement strand
CGAAATTCCTCGTACACATCGAAAACGATACCAGAGACCAGAGACAGGCGGGGTATAGGCTAAGTAGGTAAAGCTTTATAAGCCGCACGGTTGGATTAATTTTGCCCTGATTCAGAGTAATAGTAGTAAAACAGCTGCTATTTTCTATAGTGTCGAAAATAGTAGCGGCTATGGTTGGACAGCGACAAGAGCAATAGACGACAGTGTTCGTGCGTGACTCCTTTTTGGCTACGGGGGATTAAGTACGAGGTTTGTTCAAAAAGTATCGCGACTTTTCCATTTCCGCGGGCTACGTATATCCGATTTCCGATGTTTTTGTGGCGTTGGATTGCTACACATGTCAGTGATTTTTTGGTGAAAAGTTGAAATTTTTTGAAAAATCAGTCAATTTTTGACAATTTTTTTAGTGTGCACGTGTCTTGGCCCATCGTCGACTTTTGTCTCTTCCAAAAAATGGATGGCAAAGAATCTTTATCAAATTTTGTATGAAAAACGAAATTAAGTGCTCGGACGCAATCGAAATGTTGATTGTGGCTTATGGTGAAGCTTTTAAGACCAAAAGCATTGCTTATCGGTGTTTCAAATTTTTCTCAGTAGGCCGAGAAGATGTGAACGTCGAAAAGCCTACTTAGATCGATTGCGAACAGTTTTGCTTGCAGGTTTCTTCGATTGCAGGGTCGTGTTTCATCACGAGTTGTTGCCAGGGAATAGAATGGTCAATAAGGAATATTACTTAAAAATTATGTGCAATTTGCGCGAAGCAATCCACCACAAACGTCTGGATTTGTGGAAAAACAAAAATTGGCTTTTGCGACACTGCTAACACATCGTTGTTTCTGCGCGAATTTTTGGCCAAAACAACTCTCTAGTGATGCCAAAGCCACTTTATTCCCCAGATCTGGCCCTCTGTGACTTTTTCTGTTTTTTTCTGTTTCCAAAACTTAAATTACCGCTTCGTGGTCAATTAGAGTTTTGGCGTACACAAAAATCGACGATGAGTCAAAACACGCCCAAGCAAAACAGCTGTCCAAAATT
>NW_026458839.1:0-1035 GCF_943734635.1 Anopheles cruzii | reverse complement strand
TTGAGCGGACCCAAGAAGGTTGCTTAACTTTTGTTTATAATGGGTTCGGTGGGCTGACCTCAACTGAACTAGATAATTCTTACGCCCAGGCCGCAGAAGACATCAACTTTTGATCCTGGCTCGCTTCGAGCACTGGCAGCCACATCGACAGGGTGAAGTATTCACAAACGTATGGTGGTCGTATCCTTTGCCGTATCCTTAATGAGTAGAGCGTCGTCGTCGTGTCAGGATGGACCAACAAACGACGAAAGTGCTGATGGCTACTTCCAAACCAACAAATATGAGTCAACCGTCGATGCCTCTCGGGGCCTCTCGGCAGGGTGTCGTTGGGTCATCCAAAAAAACGCATGTTGCACCGATGCGAAACCGATTTCACCGCAATAATGGTCATCTTGAATCACCGTTGCCATAGTGGCGCCCCAAACCAATCGACGTGCAATTATCCACAGTCAAGTGGTCCGATTTATTGATAATAATTACCTTTCATTGGTTGATAAACATAATAACGCTAGAAAATATTTTTTATTTCATAAGTTTTTTGCTCCACATTTTAAGAATTCAAAATATTTTTTTTGTACAACTTCGAAACATTAACCACGAAGCATTACTTAAAATTCCTCAAAACTATTTCGTCCGACATGCTTAAAGTGAAGTTTCTCAAAATATATGTTATAAAATGAGTCAGACTCGACGTCCAATGTGCGTTTTTGTGAAGTTTGAGATTTTGTCCGTTCGTCCTGGAGTTTCCGGCCGCTCAAAACCGTACCTTAGTTCGTTTGCTCTTCGTATCTTGATAGACAATCGTATTATTGGACCACTCTGCCTAATGCCGGGTGAATGAAAAGTAAAGTCCTAGCCATCGGCCATGCGGCGTCACCTTGCCACTCACAGATCGGACATCCAGTTGCTGCCAGTTTCCGTTGTATGGTGGACAGTTTCGCACTTGAAGCTTCATGTGATCCTGTACGTGAATCACGCACAGAGCTCCGAACACCATTTCGGAGCAGCCATGTCCACCGTGTCGCATTATGTGAT
>NW_026458838.1:0-1035 GCF_943734635.1 Anopheles cruzii | reverse complement strand
ACACCCTGCACATCACATCGCACAATCCTCTTACAGTTGGCGACGAGACCGCCAAGGCGAGCTTCGGCCAGCTTTCTTGAACCGCCGTGGGTGTCACCCATCATTAATTTATCATTAAACCTGTGGTGGGTGTGGAAGGGTGGAAGAGTGTGTGGGGGAGGCGGAAAACAGGGCTCTGGTCGCCAGGTGCGGCAAAATCGATGCTTTCGGTATACCGCACTGGCCACCCCGGAAAAGGTGGCTCTCGATGTGACCGTACCAATTGACGGCCGTTGGACTTGAAGGACCTTTCGAAGGATGCCGTAGCCGCAGCAACAATGTATCGCGTTTCATGTAACTTGCTTGCACTTCCGGTACTCATCCACGCACACTGCAATTGGTACGCAAACTACAAATGAATGGATGCAGTAGCAATATTCTCGGAATCAGAGATTAAAAGAAGATCGGGGAAAAGGACCCGTGGTGCAGTAGCGCTCCAGCAGCTCAGTAAATGTATCAAAAAATGCCCTCTAGTAATGCTTGCCGGGCAGTTATTGAACTGGATTATTAGTGTTCCAGTGAAAGTAGCGATCAAACTAATAAGCTTGCGTACAGTTGCACGTCGAATCACCGTACTGCACCAAGACCTGGTTGTGTGGGTTTAAAGTGAGTTTCCCGGAAATACCAAAGGATAATTCGCAGGCCCAGCCTGATAAGTTCTTTGCGAAGCTTAACATTGTCCGCGTTGCGTCGAATCGAGTTTTACAATCACTTGATGGTCAGTATTTTAATAAATCAATTCAGATGTATTAGGCTGTTCAATAAGTTCGTATGGTCGATAAGAAAAACACATTTTTATGGTTTGAAACACACGTTACTATACAGTATGCTCTTCCTGAACATCATTACACTTGTTCCAACGAGACTCCAATTTATAAATTCCATCCCTGAAGTGAGAAACTAGAAGGGCATCAAAAAACGCTTCCGCAGCTGTTATGACGTCATCATGCGATGAAAAACGCTTTCCGAGCACGATGTTTTTTTGGTTTGAAAACA
>NW_026458837.1:0-1035 GCF_943734635.1 Anopheles cruzii | reverse complement strand
AAATTGGATTTCGCCCCTTCTGCTCCCCGCGTGGAGCTCGTGCCGCCGCCTCCGTTACATCAGCTGAGTTTAATATGCTGACAGCACTCGGGTTCGCGAGCCTCGAGCCGCCGCGACATGCGAAGGATTCCGCCGTTCCACAATTCCGTTGTAAAGGAAGAATGGGAACAAAAAAGAAAAGCGGGGAACGAATGCTCCCTGCTGCTGCTGCTGCTGCTGCTCGTCTCTCGCCTGTCGAGTGTTGAAGAACTCGATTGGAAGAAGTTTTATTAGATTTCCGCCCCAGGGCTGACTTCCGTGCCCCGAGGGTAAGGAAGAGAGCGGGCCTTCGCGTCAGGAGGGCAGACAGGACGGACGTAGGAAAAGTGGATCGTAATCGTGCAAGAGAATAATTTGTCAGTTTATATACAGGGACGAGCCGCCGGGAGGGCGGCCGCCAACAAGAAGCGTCGGGAACACGTCGGGGAAAATGAAAATGTGACCCGAGAAGAAGAAACGCATATGCCAAGGATCGGGAACCGCGAACCCCAAACAGACTACCAGAGCGGGCACCATACTCGGCGGGGTTCGATGACGAATATCCTTTCGCGGGCGGAATCAAAATTCCCGTGGCCCGCCGTCGTGTTCGCCATCGAGTGATGAATATTGATTTTTTTGCTGGGCTCACGTTACACTGTGTGGTTTGCAAAAAAAACTGGATATGTACATTTTGTCCGCGATTCGTACTGAGCGGGAGAATCATTATTTCAAAACTTTAGCCACCGGAGGAGGGAAGCACTCTATCCGGTGTTTGTCTGGCTGGCTGACTGGCTGCGCTCCGCTTTTGCCTTCGTCGAGATTTTAGCCTGGTCCTGGTCCGTGCGCCCTCACAATTGACATGTCGGTCGTAATTTTCACAACTTTGAGCGTTTGATGGTCGAATTGGCAGTCGGTAAACTGCACACAATTAGCACACCGGGCTTTGTAGGCCGTCTATTATCACGTCAGGGTGGCTTCTGCTGCGACCGAAACGTACTTCTCAACATGAAGACCCAC
>NW_026458836.1:0-1035 GCF_943734635.1 Anopheles cruzii | reverse complement strand
AAATTGGATTTCGCCCCTTCTGCTCCCCGCGTGGAGCTCGTGCCGCCGCCTCCGTTACATCAGCTGAGTTTAATATGCTGACAGCACTCGGGTTCGCGAGCCTCGAGCCGCCGCGACATGCGAAGGATTCCGCCGTTCCACAATTCCGTTGTAAAGGAAGAATGGGAACAAAAAAGAAAAGCGGGGAACGAATGCTCCCTGCTGCTGCTGCTGCTGCTGCTCGTCTCTCGCCTGTCGAGTGTTGAAGAACTCGATTGGAAGAAGTTTTATTAGATTTCCGCCCCAGGGCTGACTTCCGTGCCCCGAGGGTAAGGAAGAGAGCGGGCCTTCGCGTCAGGAGGGCAGACAGGACGGACGTAGGAAAAGTGGATCGTAATCGTGCAAGAGAATAATTTGTCAGTTTATATACAGGGACGAGCCGCCGGGAGGGCGGCCGCCAACAAGAAGCGTCGGGAACACGTCGGGGAAAATGAAAATGTGACCCGAGAAGAAGAAACGCATATGCCAAGGATCGGGAACCGCGAACCCCAAACAGACTACCAGAGCGGGCACCATACTCGGCGGGGTTCGATGACGAATATCCTTTCGCGGGCGGAATCAAAATTCCCGTGGCCCGCCGTCGTGTTCGCCATCGAGTGATGAATATTGATTTTTTTGCTGGGCTCACGTTACACTGTGTGGTTTGCAAAAAAAACTGGATATGTACATTTTGTCCGCGATTCGTACTGAGCGGGAGAATCATTATTTCAAAACTTTAGCCACCGGAGGAGGGAAGCACTCTATCCGGTGTTTGTCTGGCTGGCTGACTGGCTGCGCTCCGCTTTTGCCTTCGTCGAGATTTTAGCCTGGTCCTGGTCCGTGCGCCCTCACAATTGACATGTCGGTCGTAATTTTCACAACTTTGAGCGTTTGATGGTCGAATTGGCAGTCGGTAAACTGCACACAATTAGCACACCGGGCTTTGTAGGCCGTCTATTATCACGTCAGGGTGGCTTCTGCTGCGACCGAAACGTACTTCTCAACATGAAGACCCAC
>NW_026458835.1:0-1035 GCF_943734635.1 Anopheles cruzii | reverse complement strand
AATTTTGGACAGCTGTTTTGCTTGGGCGTGTTTTGACTCATCGTCGATTTTTGTGTACGCCAAAACTCTAATTGACCACGAAGCGGTAATTTAAGTTTTGGAAACAGAAAAAAACAGAAAAAGTCACAGAGGGCCAGATCTGGGGAATAAAGTGGCTTTGGCATCACTAGAGAGTTGTTTTGGCCAAAAATTCGCGCAAAAACAACGATGTGTTAGCAGTGTCGCAAAAGCCAATTTTTGTTTTTCCACAAATCCAGACGTTTGTGGTGGATTGCTTCGCGCAAATTGCACATAATTTTTAAGTAATATTCCTTATTGACCATTCTATTCCCTGGCAACAACTCGTGATGAAACACGACCCTGCAATCGAAGAAACCTGCAAGCAAAACTGTTCGCAATCGATCTAAGTAGGCTTTTCGACGTTCACATCTTCTCGGCCTACTGAGAAAAATTTGAAACACCGATAAGCAATGCTTTTGGTCTTAAAAGCTTCACCATAAGCCACAATCAACATTTCGATTGCGTCCGAGCACTTAATTTCGTTTTTCATACAAAATTTGATAAAGATTCTTTGCCATCCATTTTTTGGAAGAGACAAAAGTCGACGATGGGCCAAGACACGTGCACACTAAAAAAATTGTCAAAAATTGACTGATTTTTCAAAAAATTTCAACTTTTCACCAAAAAATCACTGACATGTGTAGCAATCCAACGCCACAAAAACATCGGAAATCGGATATACGTAGCCCGCGGAAATGGAAAAGTCGCGATACTTTTTGAACAAACCTCGTACTTAATCCCCCGTAGCCAAAAAGGAGTCACGCACGAACACTGTCGTCTATTGCTCTTGTCGCTGTCCAACCATAGCCGCTACTATTTTCGACACTATAGAAAATAGCAGCTGTTTTACTACTATTACTCTGAATCAGGGCAAAATTAATCCAACCGTGCGGCTTATAAAGCTTTACCTACTTAGCCTATACCCCGCCTGTCTCTGGTCTCTGGTATCGTTTTCGATGTGTACGAGGAATTTCG